>NW_015386499.1:140933-142568 GCF_001527695.2 Protobothrops mucrosquamatus | reverse complement strand
AAGTCTTGTGCACAGAACTTGGATTTCTTTTATGGGAACCCACTCATTTTCTAAGATTAATTTATTCTTTCTGTGTGCAGATTTTCTGTCCTGTGGTCCACAATGAATGGATGTGCTTGTCATATGTGAATGTACTGAAATGCTAGAGAAGAGATGGAGCATAAAGAAAGAACATAGTTGATTTCATCTGGCTTTCCAACTCATCAAACAGAGTTTGGATTGCTCAACTGACTTTAAAACGTTGTGGTTTTAAACTCTTTCTTACAGCAAAGTATTAAGATGCAATTAGATGAAAAAGGTAGAACAGAAAAAATATTCTATATCCAACATTCATCTCAGCCATATTGCTCCCTTTGCTAGAAATAATTCCCTCTTATCTCAGTTCATCTCAGCCATTTTCTTCTCAAAACTCCCTCTTACAAAATAAATATTGATTCATCTTATAGTCTCTTTTGCTGCCATCTGCTTCTTGCCTCTTCTCTTACTGTATGTACCCATATTCTTTCCATTTATGTAATCTGTAAGCTCTTTGAGTAAGCACTGCACTACTACGTCTGTGCAATATTACCAGTGTTATGTAAAAATTCAATAATAAGCAACATTTCCATTAATTTGGCAACCTTCAGATGTGGTGAAAATCTAAATCAAAAAATTCAGCTGGCTGGATAGTTCTGGGAGTGGCAGTCCCAATATATCCAGAGACTTCAAAAAGACTTGGTTAATTTTTTTTTTTCCATTTTGGCTAACATCTTCTACTAAATTCCAACAAATCTGATGTTACGGCAATTGTTTGTGGATTTTTGCTGGTTAGATGTTTTAATATATAACCAAGGCATTCGCAAAAACAAACCAATTAAAGAAGGAGACCAGCCTTGGACAATCAAAAACTGAGTTATGTTTTTGATGAATTTGGGACAATACAGAGTAAGGGAGAAATATTTTCTGTAGCCAGTTCCCTCTCTCTCCTCAGGAACTCTTCTGGTTTAAGTATATTGGAAGATCTCCCAAGTACTCTTATGTCACAATGAATGACCCCAAACTGATGCAAATAAAAATCTTTCTTTTCTTTCTTTTTCCCCCACCAATTGCCTTAGATATTCCACTAGTGGGCCACATCATTGCAAATATAAATTTTTGGTATGTAGAAAAAAAGCCATTCGGGTTCTAGCTGAAGATCAGAAGTTATTTAGTATTAGTCTTCTTCAAGTCTTTTCCAAACTCTCTACTTCCAAATGTAATGACAAGCCATCAATCACTTTTCATTGCAATCGTTACCCACAGCACTTCTTCTGTTCTGACTATAAAATGAATTTCCCTTTCTTCTGTCCCTCCTACATTTCCTTATTAGATTTATATTGCATCTTTTTTCCAGGAGTTCAAGGAGTTCAAGATACCATAACTAGCCTTCCTGTTGCCATTTTTCTCCTACAACAAGCAGAATAGAATAGAATAGAATAGAATAGAATAGAATAGAATAGAATAGAATAGAATAGAATAGAATAACCGAGTTGGAAGAGACCTTGGAGGTCTTCTAGTCCAACCCCATGCTCAGGCAGGAAACCCTATACCAGTGGTGGCGAACCTATGGCACGGGTGCCAGAGGTGGCACTCGGAGCCCTCTCTGTGGGCACACAT
>NW_015386499.1:55135-140807 GCF_001527695.2 Protobothrops mucrosquamatus | reverse complement strand
CCATAGCACTGCTGGGCTGCCTGGGTGATCTGCGACGGGCCCTGGAGGCAGTGAGTGGTCCTGTGGGCAGACGGGGCAGGGGATGGGGGCAGAGTGGGGGTGGGGCAGGGATTGTAGTGGGGGCAGGGCCAATTTTGGGGCACTCGTCTCTAAAAGGTTCGCCATCACTGCCCTATATCATTTCAGACAAATGGCTGTCTAGTCTCTTCTTAAAAACCTCCAGTGTTGGAGCAGCCACAACTTCTGGAAGCAGGTGGTTCCACTGATTAATTGTTCTAACTGTCAGGAAATTTCTCCTTAGTTCTAGGGTGCTTCTCTCTTTCCATTCATTCCTTCTTGTTTTGCCTTCAGGTGCTTTGGAGAATAGCTTGACTCCCTCTTCTTCAGTGTTCTCTCTTAAGCTTTTAAGAAAGTATTAACCAAAGTCCAATCATCCCAGAGTCCTTGATATGGGATGCATATAAAAACACGCCTGCCACCGATTCAATTTTCAATGCATCTAATTTAAGCAATTTTTATTACACTGCCGTAATGTATATCACATTTAACTGCATCTTAATGACACTAGAAACATGCAGTTCATACAATTCAATGATGGACCGGGTGGAGTTGTGCATATCCAACATTTAAGTAGCCACTGGAAAATTAATTGTCATGATTCTTTTCCTTGAATTATTTTGGCAGCCCTTGGAATCAATTAGAGCTAGACTGAAAGAGCCAAAGACTTGTTCAAGTCCATACAATAAAACTTCTGAGCTGAACAGGTATTACTATTGCTCAACCTGAAATGGGCCCATTAATTTTCTCACTGGAAACATTCAACTGTAGGCAGGGCAAAAGAAAAGCTTGGGATGTCAGGTGTTTGTTAGATTTGTTCCAACAGAAGATAATATCTGTAGCTCAGGCTTGAATTGTGCAGTTCTCGGTGTTCTCTGAGCTTGGTGGTTTGCTTGCAGACGTTTCAGCTAGATAACATCATCAGTTGTTAAAATAAAATTATCTCGGCCAATGTCTAAATGGAAAATTCCTGAAAGCTTCTTATAAGAAAATGTAAATACATGTGTAATAATTAATGTTTTCCTCCAAATGATGTATGTTTTCAGAGAAAAGGAGAGTCAAAACAGTACCAAAGTCAACAGTCCATCCTATCTGGATTATTTTTTATCTAATCTGTGAAAAGATGCATAATTTCAGTATGAAGCGGGGAGAAACCTATATATTCATTTATTTTCTTAACTGCCCATCTCTCTCAGAGAGGGGGTCTATATCTCTTCTATTTAAATGGGATTCAAGGCAACCAGTGGTTGATATTTAAGCCCTAAATATATGTGAAGAATTTAATTTCCATGCTATTACATATTCTAGATCTCACAAATTGTTTTCTATATTCTTACTTATAAATCAGTCTTTTTTTTTTACTTTTGAATTTACTTCTCTAATTTCATTGGATTACCTCAAATTCTAATTAAGGATGCAAGAACTGGCTTTCTATTATGAATAATTTCATTTAAAATGTTTCTTCTTGGCCATTAGAAAAGAGATCTAAATGTTTTAAATTTCCCTTATAAACACGAAGTAATTTCTTGTGCATTTCTTTGTCTTTTTTTTATGACTTGCCCTACCCTAGAACTTTTTGTGAAATAAGGAAGCCAGGGATGTATACAGAATTCAATATCCAGCAACCGTATAGTTGTGCGTAAACGATGCTGCCATGATTACACTAGGAGTTCTATTCCAAATAAACCCTAACGCAGAATTAGCATTTTAAAAAAAACAAACCACCAGTCATGGGGTTGCTCTTTTGATTCTAGTATCAGACACTTGCCCAAGATATTCCTTTACACACATGGTGCATCATTCTACCTCTATGTACAGATTTTGGAAAAATCTCTGTTGATTTTGTCACACTCAGCCTGGGTTTTCATCATCATAAATAATGTGCTAATATCTGAAAATAGTCTTGCTTTATTGCTCATCCCTAAGAGTGCAATGTCTATGAATAGATCAAAATACCAACAGGGCCAGTACAGATCCATTTTGAAACTGCAATTGAAAAATGTCAGATTGGCCTTATACCTCTTGAGATTTTCAAAGAACTTCAAAGGCTGGCAAGACTCCTATTGGCAGGCCTCCATATGCTATTAATCTTTGGGGTACAAAGAAACTGTTTCTGTAACTCTATATTAACAATATTCAACTATGCTTTCTCCATTTTTGCTTTTCCTGCAAGAAGTGGAGTCTGAAATTATTATGGGTAGATGGTCCGTCTAAATGGGGGAATTATCTTTCTGATATGAAGACTGAGACTGTAGGCATCCCACTTTGGATTCTTGATGTTGGGGAAGACTCTTGAGAGTCCCTTGGACTGCAAAGAGATGAAATCAGTCAAACCTAAAAGAAATCAACCCTGACTATTCTTTGGAAGGACAGATACTGAAGCTGAGGCTCAAATACTTTGGCCGCCTAATGAGAAGAGAAGACAGATTGGAAAAGACCCTGGTATTGGGAAAGATTGAAGGCAAAAGGAGAAGAGGATGGCAGAGGATGAGATAATTAAATAGTATCATCAATGCAATGAACATGAGTTTGGGCAAACTCCAGGAGACAGAGGAGGACAGGGGGGCCTGATATGCTATGGTCCATGGGGGCGCAAAGAGTCAGAAATGACTTAATGACTGAACAATTGTCCTAAAATGTCATGATCTGGAAAAAACCATGGTGTCTCGCTGACGTAAAACATTTAGAATCTGAGTATACTCCATTAACTTCCCCAGACCTCCTTAATTCTTTGAGCCACCCTCTACTGTATATTGGCTATACAATAATGCCTGCATCGGCATTATTGTATATTGGTTATACAATAATGCCTCTGAATTCTTTGTAGAAGCCAAATCTGCCTCCATCCTTTTTATTATTATACATGAAGTATTTTCTTACAGCCCTGAATAATCTTTTGTTTATAATAACATGAGTACAGGATTGTTTGTGCATTAATTGTTTCTTTCCATACATGGGTGATTTTTCTCAGCTATTTTGTTCCTTGAAATGTGAGCTGCATCTTCCATTACAACCCCGAGTCTTCAAATGCTTAAATTTTGAATAACATATTCCCATTCCAAGTTCAGATAAATTTATTTATTTATTGAACATTATTTTTGGCAAAATATTGCAAAGTAAATTACAATTGCAAATCTGTTTTGAAGCTATACATCTATTAATATCAGAATGACAATGTAACAATACTTAATGTCAATCAGCATAACTTTTAAAAATGGGACCCCTTAAGGGGAAAAAAGATACGCTGGAATAAAGAATAAAGGCCTATAATCCAAGCATATACATCTAGCATGTTTTAATGTATATCAAAGTAGCTCCTAACACCATCTGGCAAAATATATTGTAGGGCTGGTCTATCTTTGAGTAGTCTACTCCCTACTTCTTGATGCTATTTTTAGTAAAAGAAAACATGGCAGAGGCAGTAGGAAAATACAGGAGGGTATCAAAAGGAGAATTATATTATCTGGAATCCTCTACTATTTCTGTAAATATGGCAAGGCAATGGAAAAATTAGAGGCTCGTATAAAAGCACCTTTCTGGAATTTCTTGTACTATACGCCTTTGTTACTAAGGGCCTACAATCTGCTTTCTGAACAGGGCCACACTTTTCCACTCCATGTTCTGGACATGGGAAGCTGACGTGGTTTGGCCTGAGTCAAAGAATGAGTCAAAGACTTGGGATCTATAGAGATTTCCCTTCTGTCCTTAGAAACACCACACCCTAGACAATATGCTTGCTGAATTATTAAAACAAGATGCTAGACTCCTAATTCATCTAGCTCAATGTTATCAGATACCAGCACCGGCTATTTCAAGGTACAAAGTAGGGAATTTTGCAAGATACATACATGGACAGGTGAAAAGTGGCATTTCCTGTTTGAACCCAGCCAATTTATCTCAATAAGTAGTGAATCAATTTTGCTAAATCCCAGTTTTGATGCATTTATCTAGAAAATATGGAAGTGGATTCCCTAACTCAGTGTTTCTCAACCTTGACAATTTTAAGGCATGTGGACTTCAACTCCCAGAATTCCACAGCCAGCAATGCTGGCTGTGGAATTTTGGGAATTGAAGTCCACATGCCTTAAAATTGTCAAGGTTGAGAAACACTGCCCTAACTGCTACCTTATGTCAGTAATGGGTTGGATGAGAATAAACAAACTGAAATTAAAATCAGAGAAGATTAAACTTTTTGCTAACTGGGAAACAAGTCTTAAAATTGCCAAGTTTAGAGACCCCTGATCTAGATCTCCAGACGGTGACAAGTCAAGGAATACATTTCCACAAATGCACATGCCACAATTGTTCCTAAACCGCTTAGATTTGACAATAATCTCCCTTGGTTCCAGCACAGTTAGACTACTGCTCTGTGCTCTGGATAGGGCTTCCTTCAGGAGTATCTGAATAGTTCAACTGGTGCAGTAGCAGTTTGGCTACTAAGCAGTGCAAAACACTACAGACATATTGTTTCTGTAAAGAAAGATTTTCATTTATTGCCAGTGTCTAGACACAGTTCAAGCTTCTAGCTTTAGCCTTGAACCCCTAAGCAGTTTAAGGCTTGATTATCAGAGGGGACTACCTATCTCATTAAAAACATTGTCAAGATACTACAGTTACTAGGAGAGACTTTTCTAAAGATGACCTCTGTAAGATAATCATGTCCCAGGACCAATTCAGCTCCATGCAAAATGTCCACATAACTCATTGTTAAGCTCTCTGGCTGCTGCCTAAAATTATTCTTTTCCAAGCATGATTCTCCAAGAGTTTTCTTTAGTGAGATCAGTTAGAGAAGAATGAGACAGGGTTATAAAAATTCCAGTAACTGAACTATTTTCTATTTAGAACCAATACTTCTCTGCCTCCATTAAAGCAGATACATTTATATTTTCTTTCTAATAGCCTTCCTACCACCCCCCTACCATGGCAAGGGAGCAGGTCTTTCTATTGATAAGTGAGAAAGCTGCAACAGAGTGTTTCTCATACTAGTCTCCTTAATCTTTTTTTAAAGAGTTTTTTATTAAAAGGTTTTACGTACTATATGTGTAAAAGTACATGCAAAGAAAAAGATATACGTGAAAGATTAAAAAAAGAAAAGAAAGGAAAAAAGAGGCAAAAAAGGAGATAAAAGAAAAAACCAAAAATATAAAGAAATGTTTTCCAATCTTCCTTTCAGCAGTTATACAAACAATTCTAGCCAAGCTCCCTCTCTAAGATTACATCATAATTCCCTTCTTTCTAGAAGCTATTCCTTCTCATTATCAAAATTATAAGTCAAAACCCATTTTCTTTCTCACACAAAAGCATATGACTTTTGCCTGAATCTTTACCAGTATAGGAACACACTATCATATTAATTTCCAGAAGTTTCCAGCAGATTTTGTTAAGCGTTGCACAGATAGATACTATGCTTTTATGGAACACTCTCCCATTAGGCATCTCACTTCCCTCTCTCCACCTTCTCTGTTAGCTGCTTGTGATTTTAACTGTTAATTATATATTTTAATCAGATTTTAATTATTACATGCTATTTTGATGCAGGCCTTGAGCAGCTCACAAAGAAGAATATAATCTGAAATAGAAAAGAAATTTTGTGTTCTCTGTATCTTCTTCCCTTCAGAAACAAAACTGCAAGTATTGCATGCTGACCTCATGACCACTCACTACTCACCTAATGCATCATTCATTTACTTGACTGCTCTGAGTTTGCCAGACAGTTCTGGTACCCTTCTTCTGCAGGTAGCTAGGCAGCATTCAAATTCAGATTCAATTTGATCCAGATGTGAATTCTACAAAGTTTTTTTTTCTGTTTGAAGATCTGAAACAGGAATATATTTGTGCTTGGGGACAGAGAAGGGGCTCCTTTGAATTTATACTTACATACATGATGTCATATGAAAACTGTTTAATGCAGTGGTGACAACAATCTGGCCCTAAGCGAAGTATCCTGTTCGCTGTTGGGATTTTTTTTTCTTTGCATTTTTTTTTGGGGGGGGGAGGGAAGAGGCTATTACATAGCAGGGCTAATACAGCACAGCACATAGCCACATGGTTGAACTATTTGCATGCCTAAATGCAAGATAAAGAATTGTGAGTTCAGGCACAAGGCCATGATGACAGAAGATAGGAATCTCAGGGTCCAGAAGAAGATCATGTACACAGCCATCACTTTTCTGTACACTGTGATAAGCACACAGTCTTGTGCCCAGTACTGATAGAAGGGGATGAGTTGATTGGCATGTTTATATAAAGAGATAAGGAGAATTGTGACTATTATCATTAGCTAAGAGGAAGACTATGCGGACAAGCCACATAATTTATCCTTGTTTGGAACAACTGATTTTACCAACAAATATAAAAAAATGAATGTTTATGTTCCTTTCCATTAAACAACAATATTTTCCTGTTAAAAAAAGGAAAAATGGGAACAAAGACATATGTCATAAATACCTCTCTCAAAAGAAACTGGCCCAATACAGTGTAATTCAACTTTCATCTCCAACCACAGTGAACAGAGAAGCAATAAAACAGTTGAATATAAATGTCCAGTAAGTGGATCCAGCATTATAGAACCATGTTATTTAGCACTACTTTAAAAAAAAAACTTCTTGTAAGTACCGCAGTTGAATTCCACTTCCAACTAACTGTGGGAAAAAACTGTATGTTACTAACAGGCAGTAATGTGAAAGAAATCAGAATTGTTAGAAATAATGATGAGCTGTCAGAATAGCTTGTTCCCTGGAAATTCTCCAGCTGAATAACGGTAGATGAATTTCTCTGAGGAAGATATCGCATCCACCATTTCTAACTCCCTGCCATGTAAGCTTTACAGATCTTGAGAAACCCAACAGGAAATCTTGAGAGTCAAGTCACCGTAGAAAAGGTTGCTTGCACTTGGAAAAATGTCCTTTGTACCAATGGGACTGTTTCCTTATTATATGTACAAACATCTAAAATAACAGGAACCAAGGCTGATGTTTTCACCTCTTGTCCCTCACACTCAGGAAGCTGCCGTGAGAATCGAAAAATAATTGGAGCAGAAAAATACATTGGCAGCATCAGCAATTACTAACTGCCTCTGCCACCACTGCTTCCACCGCCCCCAAAGCGTGACAAATGGTCATGGGCAAGGACTAACACAAAACTGCCTGAGAAACCACATAAAGCACCATCTAAATTAGGGGTCTTCAAACTTGGCCCTTTTATGACTTGTGGACTTCAACTCCCAGAATTCCTCAGCCAGCGTTGAAGACCCCTGATCTAAATCCTTCTATGTCCTCCAAGGCTACATAGGAACGATTTAAGTGCAGAAAGGAAGCCTTCCTAGAAAAATCAGCCTTAATTACGTACATTCAGCATGACTCCATAGGTGCTGTGCAGCACAGAGTGTGCATTCCAAGCCCGAATTCTACTCCCTAGGAATCTCAGCCTACATTACAATTCCCAAAAAAGGCAAAATTTCTGGCTTTTGTAATATCTGAGAAAAACTCGGAAAATATGCAAGGGTGTCTGCTAAAGGTTATGAAATCAAAAGGCAGCCAGAATTCCAGCAATTAAAGGTTGGGATGTCTGTTCTCAGCAAACATAGCCCTATTCTTCATCCTGGTTTCTAACCCTTCCCTGAAATCCTCCACCTACAGTTTAAGCTCTACCTGAACCCATTTCAAATCTTCCTTGAACAAATTCATTTGTTCTTAATGCATCTTAATGAACTGTTCCAGCAACTAAAACAGCTAAACAACTTAGAGTGGCAAATAATTTGCCATAGCTATTAATTAATGCAGAAAATGCCTCCCCTTGCTCCCAGCCTCTTTCATCTACACAGGAATTTACACATCAATCTCTGCCATTGGGAAATATCTGGAATCCTGTCATACACCCTCAGCGGCATCTCTCATTAGCAGTTCAACAAGGCCATTAGCAAATCAGCATTTAACTAAAAGAAAATACACAACCCGCCATCAGTAAGCTGAACAATACTTTACTTGCCATAGGGCAGGGGTCTTCAAACTTGGCAACTTTAAGACTTGTGGACTTCAGCTCCCAGAATTCCTCAGCCAGCCAGGGCTAGCTGAGGAATTCTGGGAGTTCAAGCTGAGGAATTCTGGGAGTTGAAGTCCACAAGTCTTAAAGTTGCCAAATTTGAAGACCCCTGCCATAGGGTTTTTTTTTTTAAATCATGTCTTTATTTCTATAAATAGCTCAAGATGGCAAACATACTTAATATTCCTTCTTCCTCCTTTTTTCCTCACGACGCCAACCCTGTGAGGTTGAAAGGGAGTGACTGGCCCAAAGTTAAGAGCCAGTTTTCATGCCTAAGGCATGACTAGAACTCATCGTTTCCTGGTTTCTAGCCTAGTGCCTTAACCACTAGACCAAACTGGCTCTTAATAAAGTTAATAAAGTATGGCTTGTTTATATTTTGAAATGATTAATCCACTGCATTCCTTTGTGTGCCTTATTGAAGAACAAAATAAATAAATGAAACTGAGCCAGCCATGCCACTACAATCTCCCATTATAAACTGGCCTGATCCATGAGCCTTCCGACTTTCATTTTAAAATGTTTAATTCCTGCCAAGCTGTAACTTGGCCTGCTGTGGAATCCTAACTCTTTTTAGATAGATGTACTTTTATTTATTGTACTCAGGATGACTGATAAAGCATTACTAGCACTCCAAGAGCTGTCATCTGAACTTGAGCCGTTCCATTATAAATGGCATTGGGAAGTCGCATGTATTTACTGCTTGCTGTTTACTCCAAATCAAGACTTGAAGTGTTTATAAGAAAAAAGCAAGAAAAAAGAGCATATGTTTTATTTTTTCGTCTTATGTTATTATTTCAGTTAATCTGCCAACATCCATTATTAGGCCACTCTTCTGAGATCAAGTGTCAGACAAGGATCTTTCTGGTTCACGTAAACTCTGCGTAGCTACCAATTCTAATTTAATGTAAGCCCTCTTCAACAGCTTTTGCCTTTCCTGGAAGGCAAAAATTCAGCAAGGCTGCTTTACAAAGACCAAACATGATGAGCTGAAGAAGATCGGTGACCAGATCTATTGTCTCCCTGGTTATTAATAGAAAACAGTAACTAGCGTTACAGTTCAAGATTCAGATTCAGAAGCTAAGTGAACAATAATGTAACCTCCAAAGAGGATTCTGCTCAGCCCAAGTCTTTTGCCTTTTTCAAAAGAAATAAGTGGAAATAATAATAAGAAGAAACTTCAGGTCAGAAGGAGCAATTGCTGTCAGAATCATTCTTTGTTTTCTGGCCTTTTAAAATACACAGTTGGTTTTTTTTGATATATTTAATTTCCTTTATCAACAAGAATAAAATAAAAACAGAAAAATGAACATCCAACACTAACCATGAAAAGCAAGAAAAAAAGGAAAGGGAAAAGAAAAAAATCCCCACATTTTTTGTGAGTTGATATACATCTTGCCCAGCATCTTTGGTGTCCACAAAATAGCAAAACTGAATGCTTCCTTAAAAAAAATAAAAATCTCCCATTTGTTGTGCTCTCTTAAACCAGACACCAGCAAGTTGCTGCTCCCTACCAATCACTGTTTGCATAAGAGGAGGTATTTCATTCCTTTCAGCTTTCTGTTGTTGGTTCCCAAGCCTAAAAAGGCAAAGTTTTCCGAGTTCCTTCCTGACACTGAAAATTGGCTTGGACCCATCCATTCCAATGTCTTCAGAAGAGCTCCTGACCTGAAACCTGCCACTTTGTCTTAACTGTTTCTCAAAATCCACTCCTTGCAGAATCCTGCCTTGAAGATAACCTATGCTTATGCCCATGCAACAAATGATCTAGAGGAAATTATATTTATTATAAAGAGCTACTAAAGAATGACAGATTAGTGGTGTTTCCGAGAACTGTTAACATCAGAACAAAGCAAATGTAGAAACAGTATTTTATAATACACACCATCAGTAATCTAGTCGGGTCTCTAAATAACAACAATACATTAAACATACTTGAAGGACTCTTTTTTTTTCTTTTTACGATCCTGTAATCCCTTTATTTGGGGTGGAGCTGGGGCAATTGAATGGAGCTGAGCGTTTACTGGCCGGATGCCCGGATGCCCTTCCTCACAGCAGATATTTTCACAGCAGATATTTTCTTTTTGTGCCTTAATAAACATCTGTCACTGCCTAGGATGGAACTCTCAACCTTCCAAGTGGGAGGCAAGCGTCTTCACCTCTAGACCATCACACTACTCAAACATATATGAAAGACTCTACTGAGGCTGTATGATCTTATGTTTGGTGGAATTACTATTGGGTTTACAAATATATGTGTACATATTACCTTCTTTTCAGGCTAAAATTTATTGGTTAAGTAAAACTGACTGGCATTTATACTCTTGTAGATTTAAGATCTGACTTACCCATAAAACAAGAGGTACTTCACATAAATATTTTCACGAGAGGTGGAAATGAAACCTTCCCTTATAGATGCTCTTAGGTCAATTTCCCAGGTTGTAGCAAAGATGCTCCCACCCAGATATGCTAATTTTTAAGAGGCGACTCTAGCAATCTTTTAAATGACATCATTGTGTCAACATATATCATGTACGTCTTTATTATATAAAAATTGCCTCTTCCAATTGCTAAATATCAAACTCGTATAAAAGCACTTAAGGCAGGGATGTCAAACTGCCGGCCCGTGGGCCGGACGCATCACATGGAAGCCACGCCCACCCCATTGCCGACAATGGCAAAACCAGCCCAATACATTGTGCGACGTCGCATGACGTCGCAAGTTTGATATGGCTGACTTAAGGTGTATATATGGCCTTTTCCTTCTGCAGCCCAAAAGCAGAATCTCATTCTTTGACAAACTCTCATTGTCATAAATGTTGTACATGCCTCATAGAAGATTTCAGAATTGTCTTTAAGAATCCATTTTAACTATTCTGAATCCTACTGCAGTTAGGAAAAGGAAAGAAGTATTAATTAAATTGAAATTAATTTGTGAAATATTAGCTAGTCTGTCATTTCCACTACCCTTGTGCTCTACTACACCCCTACAAATCTCTAACACTTAAACAATTCTCTGGATAAACATTAAAGCATCCCACCACTGATCTTCAGATCAATACCCCGCCCTTCAACCCATGCAACACAAGCTTTAGGGAGTTTTCTTCCAATTACCCATCTATCTTCTCCCTTATACAAACATCTCCCCACCCATTCTCTTTCTTGTAGACAGAAAACTATTTCCATTTAATGTCAAATGGAAGCAAGAGTACAGTATTAAAAATATATAAATTTGTAAATAATCACTTGCCTGTTCCAGGAATTATCTCAAGGCAACTAGGCTGGGAATCTTCACTTCTTCCCATTGATCTCCATGTCCATTTTAGGCCATTAATGACTCACATGGATATGTGTCAAAAAGAGTCCTAGCAAACATTACAGCAGGCTAGCAACTTCTGTGGGCTTGTTTTCAAATTGCTTAAATGTTATGGAATGTTCACTGCCCATTTCAACATCTAAGATCACAAGCCTGCATAGTCTCTGGAGGCTTAGAAAGTTAACTCCCATTTATACCACTTTTTCAGAATTTCAAAACTCAACAGATGCTAGCAAAGTTGCAGGATATCTCTTTTACAACTCGCCCCCCCCCAAGTTATTTTTATCACCAGCCAGGTTCTAAACAAAACATTAACAGTACAGGTACAGGATTATTTATATCTTAGCAACCAGTACATGTTATGAAAAATAGGTGATATTTACAAAAGAAAAACACGTCAACCTTTTACAGTTAGAATGGATCTGAACATTCAGAAGTAAGATTTCAACACACTCACCCCAAACACCTGTGACTTTTAACTTTTGGAAGAACAGGTTGAAAAAGATGACAAAGGCACTTGTAAAGGTTTAGCCTATTTAATATGCTAATTAAATTCTGTTTGCTCCAACTCTCTCAGCTAGGCAGATCCAGAGTTTTGTTATGTCTGCCTTCCCAGATAAATGATTTACCAGATCTGACTTATCTCAAACACTAGCTACCAGGTGACACCTGAAAGAGGCAAGAAGGGGGAAGTCTTAGTTTCAAACACTTGCTTTACCCGATGACTTCACTTTCTAGGCTAAACCCTATTTCCCAAGCAAAACCAATGACCAGATATCAACGTGCTGAAATATTGTATGAAAATGGGAAATCAGAGTCAGTTTCCTCCAGTTATTTCAGGTCAGTATACAGCAGGAGTCTCCAAACTTGGCAACTTGAAGACTTGTGGACTTCAACTCCCAGAATTCCTCAGCCAGCCATGTTGGCTGAGGAATTCTGGGAGTTGAAGTCCACAAGTCTTCAAGTTGCCAAGTTTGGGAACCCCTGGTATACAGCCTCAGGAGATGCTACTTGTATCTTCAACGAAGAAGGCTTCACCTGTCCTTCCTTTGCTCATTCAAATAGACACATTCAGCAAGAAATCTCAGACTGAGTAGAATAACTTGAGAACAAGCCAAATGCAATGTCTTTTCCACCAGCAGCATAACTTTTCCCATTCTTTGTATTGTATGTAATTGATCTTGAGGAAGTTCCAACCGTGTTCTATTATATCTTCTTATTTTCCACGTTCTTACTCAACTGGTATAGGCCAAGAGAAGTTCATGCAACAACTATTTTTAGAGGAATCAAGGTCTGTTATACAAATAAAGTGAATTTTTCAGAACCCAGCCTTCTTATCCCAAACTTTCTCTAAAACAGTGTTTCTCAACCTTGACAATTTTAAGGCATGTAGACTTCAACTCCCAGAATTCCACAGCCAGCATTGCTGGCTGTGGAATTCTGGGAGTTGAAGTCCACATGCCTTAAAATTGTCAAGGTTGAGAAACACTGCTCTAAAACATGCAAACAAATTTGAATATCCATTGTTCACAATGTACTTTCACAAAAATATAGCCTTGGTTTATCCCCTTACTTTCTGATGTCTAACCAAACCTTCTCCCCTACTTTCCCTATATTGACCTCTAAAGATCAGAAGACTTATAAACTTGTTGGATTAGCTACTTTTTTTTAAATAGGTAAGGCAGGGATGCTCCGAGAATTCTGATTGTACCATATAAGCAAAAAAAAAAACCACCAATCTTGCGGTTCTTCAGTATTTTTTGAAAACTTTCACTTTCTTGCGCTTTTATTATATTAGGAATCCATTATAACAGGGGTCTTCAAACTTGGCTCTTTTATGACTTGTGGACTTCAACTCCCAGAATTCCTCAGCCAGGCACGCTGGCTGAGGAATTCTGGGAGTTGAAGTCCACAAGTCATAAAAGGGCCATGTTTGAAGACCCCTGCCTTAAATGAACTATCTTTTATTGTCTTCTGAATATGTGTATCGCTTTCAGGCAAACTGAGATTCCTCTCTGCTAGCATATAACAAATAAACATGTCCATCCTATAATGAAAAATTAAAGTGCAACAATGTGTCTTTTTTGGCAATTCACAAAAACTAGGCCAAAGACCACATCCCAGTCCGCTTTCTGATGATGCCAGGTTCAGCAACTTAGCTGGAGCATACTCCTATTTTCTTGTTTCTTCCCTTCTAGGCTACAAGAAGTTTTGGATCTATATCTCCTCCTGGAAATTCACACAAGGGATCATGTCCAATTCCCCTCAAATCCTGTCCAATAATTTGACATAGATTTGCCAGTACTTTCAATAGTGCCAACCAGTGTGGTTTTTAACCATCACGTTCCCACCCTAGTTGTGTAATAAAATAAACAGCATGACCCTATGTGATGAATGGCCCATGCAGATGGAATATATGCATTCTCCTCTGAGGATAGCAGTGCATTTTTCCCACCACATAGACTTAACATAGCACACTGTTCCAAATGAGAGATTCACATTCTTAGCCATAAGCTGTCACAGAGGATGGCGCCCAGCGCAGCAGCTGCACCAAGACAACTCCTTATGGAAAAAAGAAGATAAAAAGAAAAAGGGAAAAAAAGAAATAAAGAAGCTAAAAGCCACTAAAGTCAAACAACACACAAACTTCCTATCAGCCAGCAGAAGAAGGGCAATATTTCTGTTAGCCTTTGAGTGGTGATTTTAATAAGGAGAATGCCTTGTTTTGCAAGTATGAAATTCACCATGAAAAAGTCAGTCATGGTTCAGCTTGCAAATCAGAACAGTTCTGTCTTAGTGTGAACAAGACAGATCATTTCTCTTTGGCCCTTCCTTCTTTAAGGGCGACTATTTGAGCTGCAAAAAACATCTTATTTATTTAGGGTAAGATTTGAACTGAAAATGTTGGCTTGTTTGCCTTCTAACAAATCAGAGTTGGAAGGTATAGCTTGCTGTCAGCTGAATAGTAAGTGATTCCATCATAGCCACTCCCAATGGCAGAAGAAACAAACCAAAAGGGAAAAAAATAAGCAATATAAATCCCTTTGATGTTTGTTTGTAAATTCAGATTGTTAAGAATTCTGTATTATTGTAATGTTTATGCATCAAAACAATGACTAGAATGCTATATTTTATAAAACAGATCTGTGACAAGATGAGATGACCAGATTGGGACAGGGTTATAAAGCTTGCGGGATATCCACCTATCAAAACTATGCAAGCTGTCACACCTAGAAGGTAACTGCCTAATTAAGACACCTAAGAGTAGGCAATCTGTCTTTTGATGAAACTATATAAAAGGGCAGGTTTCTTAGACAATAGAGGAGGTGACTGGCTGTTATTGGATATTCCAGGTCTTATGTATCTGCCATGTGGACTCAAGTTGCGGTGTGAATCCAAGCAGTTGAAGAAGGAATCTGCAGCTGAGGACTAGGCAGGAGCAAGCAGGACCACAAATAAAGATCTGTAGAGCTGACTGGCTGGTAGAGAAGATGTTTCCATCTTCCTTCTGCAGATTAAAATTAGGCCCAGGAAGTGAAAGTGCTGAAGTTTTTAACAGAGTGAACATATCAAAGTATTAGGAAGAAGCACTTTGGATCTCACACTAGCCTAGAACCTCTCTGCTATTCATATATATAAAAAAAACCGGT
Organism: Protobothrops mucrosquamatus; assembly: GCF_001527695.2. Lineage (NCBI taxonomy): Eukaryota > Metazoa > Chordata > Lepidosauria > Squamata > Viperidae > Protobothrops > Protobothrops mucrosquamatus. The sequence goes on along the minus strand of NW_015386499.1, from coordinate 125,744 downwards.
TTGATTGAATGACTAATAGATAATTTTGACTTATGACAACCATTGGAAAATTTGTATTGCTAAGCAAGGTGGTTGCTAAGTGAATCATGCCCAATTTTACAACCTTCTCCCCGTTTCAGCTCCTCACTGCCAATCCAGAAGGTTACCATAAGAGATGGTACTGAAAATCACTGAGAGACAGGGCTGTGGAGTCGGAGTCGGAGGAAATTTTGGGTACCTGGAGTCGCAGTCGGAGTCGGCAAACAATGCACTGACTCCGACTCCTACTAAATTTAGATTGGAATTAAAAAAAAAGCAAGTTTAAATGTCCCAATTCACAAAAAGTTATAATTAATGACTTCTCTATTGTAAGAATAAAGACCAATGCATGCAGTGCCTCACGTAACCGCAAAACGAACATGTTAAGTGACCGTGAAGAAGCATGCTTTTCATGTGCTTCACTATATGGCACGCATGTATAAAATACATTTGCATATTAATACAGAGGAGTCGGAGTCGGGGAGTCGGAGTCGGAAGTACAAAAAACTGAGGAGTCGGAGTCGGAACATTTATCTACTGACTCCACAGCCCTCTCTCAGTGAGAGATCAAGCAAACCTAGAAGGTGTCACCTCTTCTATGCTGGAGAGTGAGTTCAGTATACGCCAGTCACCATAACAGAAACCAGGGTAGGTTCTGTTCCATACCCAGGCCTAAACCCTGTCTGAAAAGGTCTTTATATTCCATTTCTTCTGGAGCTCCTTACAGCATCTTTTCAACAACCTTCCCCAAAATGGAAGACTGGATACAAACCAGTAGTTGTCTAAAATGTCAAACCAGGAAAAAAAAAAGACACCGATGCTTTAAAAACCGTGTTCATTTTAATGAGTGGACCCCTGAAACCAAAGACATTTTTATTTCAGACTCACATAGAAGTCTGGCTCTCATGAGTAGCAAGGAGATGCTATACTTCCACAAGATCTAAAACTCTCTTTCCAAACCCTTTTTAATCCTGCATAAACAACGATACTATACACGTCTTCTGCAAGAGGAAGGTGGGTGGGTGGGTGGGTGGGTGGGTGGGTGGATGGATGGATGGATGGATGGATGGATGGATGGATGGACGGACAGATAACATTTATTGTCATTTTTTACTGTAGGCACATTGGCACACATTAAAAATGAATTTTTGTTGCTTTCTCTCAAAAGTGTACACATACATAACACACGTTTAAACATGCTATATATAACATATGTATAAACCTACACTCTTACATATAAATAACATATAAATATTAATTACTATGAAGGATATATATGTATATATCCAAGTTAGATGTGAAATAAGCAAAGAACAAGATGGCAGTGGGTGAATATAGGGGAAATAATTGTAGAAAGGATATTACCAATATCCTTTCTACAATATATGATACTTCCCAGGTCAAATAAGGATGTGCAAAGAGAATCCACCTAGGTACCTTGGGAGTAAGCAGGCAACTTCTCATAAATTAGAGCAATCTGGGGATATTTGAACTGAGCTAAGATATTGCAAGAACCGTCAAGTTTGAGGAAAAAAATCTTTCCTCAGAGGCAAATAGCCTATCTGAAGCATGTCAGTCTCTCTACAGAAGACTGCTGTAGAACCATTCCTAATGGGAAGGGAATTGAAAGGAATGAAAGGTAAATTAAAAAACCAAAGTTAATTTTCTCTCCATATTTTAATAAGAAAGTAGGGAGAAAGTGGTTAGGAAGGAAAGACTTGAGAAAGGACAATAGATATATAAAACCATGAGTTTTCAAGACACGAACAGTAAAAGGAACCTAATATGAGTAGGTTTTTATTGCACAGAAGTACATTTAGGCTTGTGGTGTGCTTAAAAGATTAGCACAGAGACACTTTTAGCATGATGTGTGCTTAATGTCTCTTTCCTATATATAAGAAACAGGGATCAAGAATAGATTCAGGAGCCAACATGTTTCAGTTTACAATTTTACTCTGGGAAACCCTAAAACATCTGTGTTCCTGAACAAATTATAATTGAAGTAGACTGCAAAGCCCTCATCTATGTATGCCAGTCTTCACTGTTCAATTAATTAGATTCTTGCCTGATAATTCTAGTTCTGATATCTCTTCTCTGTCACTACTCCCAATTATTGGCCAGACCCATTCCAATACTGTGGAATACTTTCTAATACTTAAGACCATTACCTATTTTTGTCTTACAACAGATATAGAACATCACTCTAAACACTGAAAAATATCAGCATCAATATTTTTGAGCAGGGCCGATGCAGTCACCAAGGGTTGGAGTACATAGTGGGATAGGCTAAGAAGATATCAAAGTTAAGTAAGCACAGCATAAAAACACTTCCCAAGGGGTGGGGGGAAGGAGGAGGGTGAGACTTGGAACGGAACTTCTGAAAGAGTTTCAGCAACCCCAGGAAGTCTCATTAATGCTACACCCTTCCACAAAACAATGCACCAACCGCCCTGTTTTAATTGCCAAAGCAGATTTGTTTAAAATTAATGTAGCTCTTGGCTAAATATTTGGACCACTTGCTGTAGCTTGCCTTTTTTTCAGCCCACTTTAGGAACCCGGGAAAAAGCCCAAACTATATTAAAGCTTCTAAAAGTTAAGCGTCACTTTGTTCCTTGCCACGTACTACAAACCTTAAAAACTCAACAATTATGCTTTCACTAGTCACAGAACCTTATAAGGTTGAGCCAGGACAATACAATCATTGAACTCAATTTTCCCCACCAAATACAGGTAATCCTCGACTTACAACAGTTTTTTAGTGACTGCTCAAAGTTACGACGGTACTGAAAAAAGTGACTTATGACCGTTTTCACACAACCATTGCAGCATCCCCATTGTCATGTGATCAAAATTCAGACACTTGACAACTGACTCGTATTTATGATTGTTGCAGTGTCCTGGGGTCATGTGATCCCTTTTTGCTTCCTTCTGACAAGCAAAGTCAGATTCACTTAACAACCGGGTTACCAACTTAACAACTGCAGTGATTCATTTAACAAATGTGGCAAAAAGTCGTAAAATAGGGCAAAACTCACTTAACAAATTTCTCACATAGCAACATAAAGTTTGGGATCAATTGTGGTCATAATTCGAGGGCTACCTGTAGAAGAAAGCTATGAAAGCTCCAGACAAAGCAAGTCCTTACTTGAAATTTGGTTTAAATGTAATGGTTTAAACCCCATCTATCAATAAGCAAGTCTCATTTTACAACCTTTCTTGCCACACTTAAATGAATCATTGCACTTGTTAAATTAGTAACACAGTTAAGTGGATCTGGCTTCCCCATTGACTTTGCTTGTCAGTAGGTCACAAAAGGTGATTTCATGAACCCGGGACACTGCAACTGTCATAAATACATGCCAATTGCCAGCATCTGAATTTTGATCATGTGTCTATGCCAGACATGTCAAACTCGCGACATCACGTAACGTCGCATAACATATCGGGACTGTTTTGCCATTGTGGGCAATGGGGTGGACGTGGCTTCCGCGTGACCTGTCCAGCCCGCGGGCCAGCTGTTTGACACCCTTGGTCTATGCAGATGCTGCAATGGTCGTAAGTGTGAAAAATGGTAGGCAGTCATTTTTTCAGTGCCATTGTAACTTTGAATAGTTGTAAGTTGAAGACTACCTGTATTATTGATTATGACACTGAAATACTTAAGTTCTGAAGGGCATTAGATTGTCTACACCTGGACTTAAGGTTCATGGTGAACTTACAAAAGCTAGCCTCTCCAAATCCCAGCCTGTATTAGGGATTCTCTGTGCGGGGTATTTCATCTGAAAAAATTACAGTATCCCCCTCAAGACTGAAAGTGCAGGATTCTTCTCTGAAAACTCATTTGTGCTGCAATGTGGCTAGAATTCCTGCATAAAAGGTTCAGTCATTAAACATTCCTTTTCTTTTTAGCATATACTGGGCATATTTTGCCTCAAGCCTGTTGATTTCTGCAATCTCTAGCCAATCATTAACTGCTTCTAACTAGCCTCTAGTTTTTTTTCCCCCTTGAAAACTAATGCATCCATTTCCAGGCTTGCAAGAACTGTTTCCTTTTTCAAAGAATCACTCTTTTCAATTTTGGCTGCCATTGAAGGTGTTGATATCGCAAGTTCAAGAATTCTGAAGCCACCTGGAGCATGAAACCGAAGAGTTTTCAGTTCTACAGCATGGCAAAAACCTTCATGAGTTTAGTTGCTCTGATTCTTTCTGTCTGTCTGTCTCTCCCCCCCACACACAGCTCATATGCCACTCCTTAAGAGTCAGAAGAATGCAATAAAACATCTGGCTTGGTTTTGCACTTTAGGGTAGAACTTCAGCACAGATGTATTTAAGTTTCAACTATTCTACCCAGGAACGGTCCCAATCTGAAGAGTGGGCAAAATTATTTTGTATCTACATAAGTCAGGGTTATACTCAAAATGAGTTTATTGCTCTGGTTAGCAAACAGGTAGGGAGTGTTTTACAAGTTGGTTACAAATATGTATTGAGTAGTGACTGTCTGTAACTTGATTCATGAAAAGAGTGTAATAAAATCTCAAACAAGTTATACAACCTGTTATTTCAAAACATAGCTGATATGAATGTGAATAATTCACAGGCTTTGTGCATTTTACAGATCTATATTTCAGAACATGACAGGTAACTTCAACTTGTTACAACTGCTACAAAAAAAAAACCCTCTATCAATTATCTGTGTCCCACTGATTCTGCCACCAACATTTCCTAATTAGGCATGCTATTTTAGCACACCAATCTTGGAAAAAATAAACAATCCTAAGAATTTTTGCAACTCTGTTTTTATTGCAGCATAAACAATCTTAATAAGTAATGTACATTCATGTTTTCATGAAATAAATTTATGGTAAATCAAAATTTCACTTTGCTCTACAAGTTTGGTCTCATTTTAAGCACTCTGGAAAAAATAAGAATTCCTAGCAACAAAGAAGAACGTTACACTGAATGCTGCCTCTGGTACTCTTTTCTTATTGCTTGCTGCCAAGGCTTATATATCCTTGCAAATAATCTGCTACCATTCTTTGTCTTCACCTGATTACAAAAACATGTAGAGGTGTAGAGCTTAAGTGAAGGTACTCAACTCCTAATTCCTCCTCTTTACCTTTTTACTGCAGTAATTGTTAAAACTGAAATTACCCAATCCTGCCATTCCTTTATTCCAAATAAGGGTGATGCTATGAGTTGAGCATGCAAAAAGACAGATAATCATTTCTAAATGCCAAGGAAGAGATATGCTGCTCCAGCAGAAAGTTACACAAATATACAATACTGAAAATAGATTTAGGGAAGAGAAACAGAGGAACAGAACATAATCTTGTAGCTAAACTGTTACTCCCATGGGGGCATCACTATTTTTCCAACCATTCAACAGGCAAAATTCAGCTTAGTACCGTAGTAGCTGACTTTTCCCCAACACACAAACATTAATGCTAATTTAAACTAGCCTCTACAATCCAAACTTTCTCTAGATTCTAGAAGTTTACTACTTCCTTAGAATGTCTCCTTATCTTCAGAACCTCTCATCGTTCATAAAGTAATTAACCCCCCTTGCCTAATTCCTACCACTCAAGATATTCAGATTTTTTAAGGCCAGGAACCAAAGATCTAAAACACATACATATCTTCTTTTCATAAGCAATTCCCCCCAAACCCTTTACTGCTACTTTCCCCAATTTCTTTACACAATCAGGAAAAAGAATTGACAGAAGAACAATACCTGGTTCATTACACTTCCAAAATCCATCCTTCTGGGCTGTTTTACTTAAATACTGTCACCTCCAAGATGGTGACTACTTCCAAGGGGACAGCAAACGGTGGATCTCACCTTAGTTAAGCTTCTCCCTCCTTCATGATGAGCAAAATACTAGCCATCGCTTGTGCAAAAGTCAACCGGAGCAGAGGCTGTTAGTCAAAGCTGGCAGAGGTAAAAGAACGTTACACAGTATTCGGTTGAAAATAGAGAGAAGCCAGGGACTTGGATTCAGACATTGGTGAAAGGGCAGCAGATCTGTTTGCCCGAGGCTTTCGGGGCTGGTGAGCTTGGGAGAGTAGTGTGCAGTGATTAAGCAGAAAGGAAAAAGCTTTCAGAACAGTCTCAAAAGGGATTTTCCTTTCCAATCTCCACCTTATTAGCACAGCCTCTTCCCACCCACCCCCCCTCCATGCATCGCTGTCCAAGTACAACATCACACACGCCCAAAAACAACACCACTGGCTGTGCGGGGCTCTTTCTTTCTCCCCCCCCTCTTCAGCTTTAAAGGGCATGGCATCCATAAACCAGCCTGTAGGAAGAATCAGGGTGGGAGTCAAAGGAGAGGGTAACCAGAATAGCTTGAAGGGGGAGTGAAATAAAACATTGCAAAAGTTCTGCACAAACTTGGCTGCCTGTTTGAGCCTTATCAGGCTCTCCAGACATAAGGCTGGAAAGCCTGGCATGGCAGACGTGCCACGGTGATGGAGGAGAGATTCTACCAGCCTTGACAGAACTGTGAGACCCTTGGCCAGTAACCCGCCCACGCTCCCTTTCAGAAAGTCACATTTTCACTGAACTCAAACGGGTCTGCACTGTGCCGGGGTTCACACAAAGCTGGAGCCAAAACCGCCTGGTTTACTTTTGATTGCAGATGGGAGGCTCATATATTTAAGGTGTTAATTTTCTGGCTAAAATAAAACCAATGGACTTAGCCTGAACACTTCTTCCCTTTTTATTACCTGCTCAACTGCCTCCCTCCCTGCCTCTATCCTCTCTTTTTTGTATATGCTGACCACCATAGAAATCTCCTCTAATTTTAGAATAACAATCAACTCTGCCTACAATTTGTACATTCTGATCTAATACAAACAAATGATTCACTTCTAATATATATGGACGTATTAGTCATAAAAGATCCCAAGTTTAACTTCTTATCTTCAATTTTTTTCATAACTACTCCATGAAGATAGAGCATTGTGGAAACACACACACACACACACACACACACACTTATCAGGCAATTCTTGTCAGATTGCACACAGAAAAATTGAGAAAGCCACAGTGACCTCCTCCTTAAGCTATAATTGCAAGATTAGATATTTGGTATTCCTTGACCACCTGGTAAAATTAAGAATGTCCGAGTTATTATTATTAATTCAATGAAGATTACAGATGCTTAAAGTTTGGAGAAGTCTGAAAGAGAAGGAATAGAAAATGACAATTCGCAAGGACAAACTTCTTGTTACACACCAAAGCTTTATATTTTTACCATAACTGTTTTTCACTGCCTGCAAATATATCCCCAGCACAGATTTATTTTTTATACTCTTTTATGACAAAGGACCTTTAACTGCTGATCCTACAGAAGGCCATGACTGCAATTAAAAATTAAAAAGGAGTAATACCCTGTTGGCTTGTTTTAGGAGGTCACCTTAAAATCTTCCAGAAAAAAAATCAGATTCCATTGTGTTACATAAACCACATAATTTGTGCAATGACATCATCATGCAAGCAATGTCACTTAGATATTCCTGAGTTTCAGCCGGATACCTATGCCACTGTAATATGAAGAAACCCCTTTGGAATTCGTCCTCTTAGCTGGAACAGATATTAGCATATAGTACAATGAGTGGGGTCCTTGGTGTTCTCCAAGTTTGGTTGTTTTCTTGTAGATATTTCTTTACCCAGCTAGGTCACATCATGTTATATAGTTGGCCAATGAAATGTCTGCAAACAAATAACCCAGCTAAGAGAGCACCAAGGATCCACAAATTAACCCTGAACTACAAACATTCTCTTCTATTGGTAGTATAATGAGTATCAGGAAAGATCCATGGAGCTTCTTTAAACCTGTTCATATACCTGGGCAGCAAAATTCCTTTAAGTTAGAAGTGGGGAACTACTGCCCTTTTATGACTTGTGGACTTCAACTCCCAGAATTCCTTAGCCAGCCATTCTTGCTGGCTCAAGAATTCTGGGAATTGAAATCCACAAGTCATAAAAGCTCCATAGTTCCCCACCCCTGCTTTAAGTGCACTTCAATAAAATAAAATAAAAATGGCCCTTCCTTCATTTATTTGTTTATTCATTTGCCTAGTTTTTAATTCCATCAGCTGAAGGTGCATCACTCAGCATGCATTGTGTCACCCCTTCCACACAAAATGCATACATACCCCTCCCTGGATAAAAGCTTCTTTCCCAAAACACATCCAGCCCTTGATGAGTCAAGCTTTCCGGGTGCCTCCCCCTCTTCCCATCCTTACGACAGACTTGCTGCACATCTGGATCCACTTGCGGCTTAAACATTAGGGGTACTGAGAGATGACTGCCTATAAAAGCTAGAGCAGCCAACTGTTTCAAAGAAGGAAGATTTCTTTAGATTTTTAAAAACCTACTTAGTCAGGAAAGAATTTCTGCTGTCCCTGCGCTTACTCAGGAGAGGCTGCAGAAGGCTGCAGCTTCATTGTAAAGTCTTGAAGATGGCATTTCCATGCAAAATGTTTAATCATGGCAGAATCATTTAGAAAAGGAAAGTTGACATACCAGATAATATGAATGGAGAAAGCCAAAGATGAATAAAATCAAATACCTCATTATAATGATTTTTTTCCAGGTTTTAATCATTATATTAATATTCACAAATCTCACTATCTTATACAATGGTACATTGGTACTCATTGTCAATTAGCTCCGGGAGGTACAATGAGTACCAAAAATGATGAGTACCAAACATTTTTTCCCATAAGGAAGTGTGTCACAAGACAGCTGACATAGACAAGTTCTAGCTTGTGTGTCAAGTACCAAACAAATGATGAGTACCAGGACAAAATTGAGTACCAAATTCGATGAGTTTCAAAGCAGTTGAGTACCAGGGTACCATTGTAACTTACTTCTCCACAATCTTTGTGTTTAGTTTGTTTTGCCTGTTTTTCCAAAGGCCTTCACTCCATTTCACTTTTATTCTGAGTCATGGCTGAGATGAAAAATCTGTCTAGAACCTAACGACTGAATTGTACCGTATGTGTGCAAATGCTTGGATCGGCCTCTAGAGTAGGGGTGTCAAACTGCTGGCCTGCAGGCTGGATGCATCATAGCGAAACCGCACCCACCCCATTGCTGGCTATGGAAAAAAAGTCACAATACGCTGCGACACATTACGTGATGTTGCGAGTTTAACACCCCTACTCTAGAGACACCCATGCCATTATTCTTTGTCTGCAGCCTGCAGTTTGCTGATCATGCATTAGATATAGGCAAAACCATCTACTGGTCAGTTACGTTGTTTAAAATGTCTTAAACTATTTGGGGCAAGGATGGGCTGGAAGGTCCTAGTCTGTGAAAGTTGTGATTGTTTGACCAGGTATTTCATGGAAAAATTTGCTTGCATTCCATTCCACGTTGGCAGCCAAATGGACAGAATCTTCTGAGATGAGAGAGGTGGTGTCTTGCGTTGTTATCTGGTAAGCTTTTGAGCACTAGCATTGGATTGACCATAAATTGAATATAAATTGACCATTAAGTTGTTGAAGTACATTCTTTCTCCTCATACCCACTCAAAAAAAAAGTTTAAAACCATCACACAATTATCACATACTAGATACCATGGTTCCTTTACTAAACCCATTTTTTTTCTTTTTTCCTAAATCATATGTATCATATCCCTTTTTTTCATGTCCATTTCCCTTTTTACATCTATTACATTCCTTTGCACACCAATTTCCATCCTCATTTCTGCATCTTTTCCTTTTATGTAGAAATATCTCAGATATTGTTCTTTTCAACTCTTGACCCCAAGATTTTTCTGACTTCATGACTTTTTAATCTTTTGTTATAGTTACTTCCTTTCTGAATTGTGCAACTTCATCGCTCACCTCTGCATTTTCATGCTTGACTATTTTCCTTAACTATGACATCATTTTTTTCCCCTCAACCCTGAGTTTCTCCAAATGTTTATTGGCTCTGTGTTTGTACTTTTTCTGCAGAATATCTCTGACATAAAGTCTGCTTTGCTTAGAATTATTTTTTATTAAAGATCGCAATATATTCTCATGGGTCATTGGGTTCATTCTGATGAAACTGAAACAGTTTCATTCACTCCTTACTACCAATGCAATTTTTTCCTATTTCATTTTCAGCCTGTTATACATCTATTCACATTCTCTTTTCTGCATTTTTCCCTTTTCTGTAGGCGTGTCTCGTCTATCAGTAGGAGGTCCTCTTGTCTTTATTCTTAATATTCTCTTATGGGGTCCATAATCTTCAATTTATAACAGAATAACAGAGTTGGGAGGGACCTTGGAGGTCTTCTAGTCCACCCACCCACCCCGTTCAAGCAGGAGCACCTATACCATTTCAGACAAATGGTTGTCCATTCTCTTCTTAAAAATCTCCAGTGTTGAAGCACCAACAACTTCTGGAGGCAAGTCGTTCCACTAATTAATTGTTCTCATTGTCAGGTAATTTCTCCATAGTTCTACTTTGGTTTTCTCCTTGATTAGTTTCCATTCATTGGATCCATTGCAATTTCATCTATATAACAACTACCTATACATTACCTTTTTCTTTCTCTTAATCTCATCTCTGCTATTTACTCTGCAATCTTACTAGAAATACGTCCATTTGTTGTTGTTGTTTTATTTGTTTTTTGTCTACTAAACTCTCAGTTTGTCTTGTTTGTAGCCTATTTCCGCCACTATTTTTTTTATTCTTGATAACTTACATAACTTGCTAACAGACTTTTTAAAATTCCCATCATTTTTCTTCTCTTCTTATGTTCAGGCACTATGAAAATTTTGGCATTTCAACTAATGAGATATAGTTATTCACTCTTTTTTTCTATGAAGATAGGCTACATATCACTTAATTCTCCTATTATTTACTATAGTACACTGGGGGTCTTATTCTTGTTTTTCTTCCCACCTCTACCCTGAAGCCTCCTTGTTTGATCTTAAATGTTGCTGCCCATATGATTTTATTTTTCCTTTGCAATCATAAGAACATTAAAAGCCATGCTGTTCTTTTCTTGTGTGGCCCTCCTTTCACTGTAGTTTCCCCCTTTCCCTAAAATATCTCACATTCATATTAACAATGCTTAAATGAAAAATTAAATTAAAATATTAACAGTGCAAGACATTTTCAAATATAAACCCTTTCACAGTTGATATGTAAACTGCTGTTCCTGTACAGCAGTGTTTCTCAACCTTGACAATTTTAAGGCATGTGGACTTCAACTCCCAGAATTCCACAGCCAGCATTGATCATTGTCAATACCGACTTCTCATTCCTCAGTTAATTCTTATTTTTCTATCATCTGCCTCAGCCAAGGTGGGGAAATGTACATTATTTTCACCTCTCAGTATTATACTGCAAATACCGGATGGAGCAGAATCTTACAAGTCATAATAAATATGTTAGTTTTTTAAAGTAACCAAGAATGTTCTTTGCTTTTGTTGCCACAGACTTTTGTGGTGCTACCATAGTACTTTTAGAAGCAACAGCACTTTTAGAACTTCTGAATGCATAGTTGCTTCCTGTCTATGCCAAACAAGGTGCAGGTTTGCATAGAATGACCAAAGATGTCTCAAAAATGATTCCATGATTTGTCATCCCTGGATTAGACTGGTTTAATTTAATTTTAAATCCAAGCATCATTAAGCAACATAACTGAGTCATTAGGCACCAGGCAAAAGTGATTGCCTCCCACCAGCTTTCAGCTATGGTCAACCTTTCCCTCTCCTTTTCCTTGAAGTATATATACCCAATGATCAGTTCTTTATTTTACGTCTCCTGTTTCCTTCAATGGCATTTAAGGTCTCTTCCTATCTACAACTACAATTGGAAAGCCTCATGAGGACAGGAAACATCAGAAATCCTATCCGAGGCAAGATTATTATTTTTCCGACCCTGTCCATTTGAAGCTCTCTTCTCCCCATGGACCAAAGTGTACAACAGAAGGAGGAGGCCTTTAAGATGGTATAAACTACTTATCTGTCTGGCAATAGCCTCTTGGAAATCACCAAGTTGAAAGTGTCTCTATGGAGCACAACACATAGGCAGACAGTGTTGAGTCAGACGGCATATCCCTCTGACTCATTCTGCCAGCAGACCAGCAAGAGATTTCCAGCAATGCAGGTGATGAAATGAAACAGAGGAATGACAGAGTTGTGGAAGTGTCGACCCCCCCCAAAGACATGTAAAGTCCTACGTGGGTATTACCAACTGATATGGAAGAGCAGCTGCAAACAAAGCGGCACACTTTAAAGCATTCTTACTCATGCTCGTAAAAATGATGACAATACCAAGAATACCACAAACAACTTGATAAAGCAGGAGTGGGGAACCATGGTCCCTTTTATGACTTGTGGACTTCAACTCCTAGAATCCTTGAGCCAGCATGGCTGGTTCAGGAATTCTGGGAGTTGAAGTCCACAAGTCATGAAAGGGCCATGGTTCCCCACCCCTGTCAGAAAGGTACCAAGAACAAAGGCCCATTTGTTCAATGATTACTTTCACACATTTGGAGGAGTCTTCTAGTACCTGACCTAAGAATGTTGCTGGCATCCCAAAAACATCTCAGCCCATCCAGCTTTTACATTTTATAGATATGGGTGGTCTCTTGCAAGTAGAAACAGCCTGATTATGCAAGGAGCTGGTACGTATTTCTTTTTGTGTGTTTGTGTGTATGTGCTGATTGCTGAAAGACTTCCAGAGTTCACTACATACAATTGGTTCGCTTGGACTTTTCATGAAAGTTATTTTGATATACAAATCTGTAGCTATTTATTTAGGTCAATAAACATTTCTATCAATAAAACCGTTCACCGAACGATTCAGAACTGAAAATGAAAGCCGTAAACCAAAACAGGTTAAAGAGCACCACAAACAATAATTAGGTTGTGAACAGCCAACCTACATTCACAATACTGCCAGTCTAAATGCCAGAGAATGTCTGAGTTTATTTATTTATTTATTTATTTATTGCTTCTATTTATATCCCGCCCTTCTCCTTGCGGACTCAGGGCGGCTAACAACCAGATAAAAACTACAAAATACCAAAAACTACAGTTAAAACATGATTAAAAAACAAATAATAATTGGCCTAAGTAATTTAAAATTATTTTAAAACCCCCACTAAAAATTTCCCCTAGGCCAGTCCTGCAAGCTGAAATAACCATGTCTTAAGGGCGCGGCGGAAGGAAGGGAGATCAGGGATCACCCTGATCTCTGGGGGTAGTTCATTCCAGAGGGTGGGAGCTCCCACAGAGAAGGCCCTCCCCCTTGGGGTCGNGACCCACTCTGTGGGAGCGTACAGGCCGATGGGAGGTAATCTGCGGCAGGAGGCGGTCTCGAAGATATCCAGGTCCGATGCCATGGAGCGCTTTAAAGATGATGGTCAGCACCTTGAAGCGCACCCGGAAGGCCACCGGCAGCCAGTGCAGCTCGCGCAGCAGCGGTGTTACATGGGAGCGACGAGTCCCTCCCAACACGTCCCCTTCTTTCAGGCCCAGGCTTTAAGCCTGTGCCTTCAGGAGATTCTCTCAAGCTCTCACCTCTTAAACAGAAAAACAGGTTATCCTTTTCAAAAACAAAAGCAGAACTCTGGGGATATGGATAAAGAAGGTTCTGCACCTGAACTGGGGGTGGGGGGGAATGGAATGCACCATCTCCTCACTAGCTCTAATAAATGGCAGAAATAACCCTGAGAAGCCAGGGAAGGTCCATGGACAAAGAAACACAGAGGGTTGCCCTTAAAGACCATCCAGGAGCTGCAGCTGGTTCACTAGCAAACTAGTCATATCTTGTGGTTTGCCTGGAGCACTGCAGATATGTTGTAAATCAGGCTTCATATATCATAGGTTTTGAGGATTTATTTTTTTTAAAAAATAACATGTGTTTTATTTCTTATGAGGTTGATTTATCTCCAGAAGGGAGAAGAAAGTATCACGCTTTTTATTCCCTTTTTATTTTTACAACCACTCCTCATTTAGCAGCTACCTCCTTTAGCAACAGTTCATAAATACAATGGTAATAAAAAGAAATACATCATTTTCTGACCAATGCATGCACTTACGCCTAAATCTCTACACTTGACCACAGCTTATACTTGAGAGGGAGTAATGTTCATGTTGCTGCATGAGAGAACTTTATACAAATGAGATAGCAGCAACCACTGATCTTTGCAGTCCCTCTCTCACTCACTCACTCACTCTCAGTTATGCGGTTCACTTTGTGGAACATTTTGTTTAGCAACCATTTTGTTTCCAATTTAAGGAACAAATTGCAGTTGCTAAACGAGGCGAGAATGCCAGTCAAGGTTGTGGAAGCCCCATTTCACTTAAAGATCAAGCTTAGAAAAAATGATACCAGGCTCTCTGACACAGAGGGGTCTGCAGCAGTGACTACAAAGCCCCTACACAAGGGAGGAAGGTGGGGTCAGAGTGAGTTGAGAGCTTCTGAAAGAGAAGGTTTAAGACCTTCAGTTTCTCACTCTACAGACCTAGCTGTGCTGTTACATTTGTAAAGTCCTTCAAAAGCACTAAAATGAAGAAACTACAAAGAACACACTAGGCCAGTGATGGCGAACCTTTTAGAGACCAAGTGCCCAAATTGCAACCCAAAACCCACTTATTTATCGCAAAGTGCCAGGGCTGCATCAGCATTGTGGTCCCCTCAAGGGGGGCGTGGCCCACTGGGTGGGCATGGCTGTAGTGGCAGACTGGGTGAGCGTGGCCAGGGCCAGTCCCTCGTCATCTCCGGGGCATCCCTGGGGGGCCAACGCCGCTTGCTCCCTCACTTCCTGCCCTGTCGCTTCCAAACGCCATGTGCTCGCTACTCTGGCGAACTCTGCTGGGGCAACGGCATGCGTGCCCACAGAGAGGGCTCTTGAGTGCCACCTCTGGCACGTGTGCCATAGGTTCACCACCACTGCACTAGGCAATCCTCTCTAAGATGAGCAACCCACAGTTAGGCAGCCAGCTAGGGAAAAGGATATCTGCCTACTAACTGCTATAAATTGGACTCTCATTATAAAGAAGCAAATAGATTATATCAAACTGCGGTAAGCAGCAATCAGGGCCGGCAACCGTGGGATAAAAACAAAAACAATTTACACAATCTATCATAAACACTTACAAAATTCAGCCTAGGATAACAGTACTGCTTACATGGATATTCTTCTATCCTACATAAATGCTGCTCAGTTTTACGCAGATTGGATTTCAGTCTCTGGAGCCAAAGATTCTACATGATATTCTGAACTGGGTTAGCGTTACTTCCATTTGACTTGTCACTAATGAAGTGAGCAAAAGAAAAGTGGGTGTCCAGGGATGGAGAACACTCCATTTCTCCAAGTGTGACAACATTCTTGAGATTCCAGAAGCTTCTTTCCAGGCTCCGTGAACTCCACTTCCTTGAGAAAAATATATAAAATCTTTATGGCTTCCCAAAAATATAAAGAGGGAGAAATTCTGGGAAATGTTGGGAGAAAGCAAAATCCTTTCCTACTGAAAGAACGCTACTGCACTAACAGCAACCAAACTTCAGAATCTGGAAGGAAAAGGTGATTCCTCAGAATATGATTCCCACAAAGCCAGCCAAATGTATGGTTACTTCTGGAATCAGTTAGCAGCATTTGATGATATCTCAGCAGAGGGAAATTCGACAGGAAAGTTGAACAGATTCTTTCAGCCAACGGCTGAGGCCAAGCAATGTTTCCAATCACTTAAGGGCCAGGGTTTCGGTTTGCTACCCAGAGTTGCCTTTCTTCATGAACAAAACAAACAGAATTATGTTAAATATGCACATGTGCTTCATTTACATAGTTCATAAAGGAGGTTAGAATGTCAGATTTCTTGGCTGGAGAAATTGCAAGACAATACCTGCTCCATACTCGAGCACAAAGACCAATAGCTATATGTGCCCATTCCATGCTGCCATTATTTTGCTAGAATTAAAATGATTATGTGAGAGAAAACTAAAAACACACACACACACACAAAAAGTTCACAGTTTTATGTATTTCCAAAGAAATGTCAATATGAGGAAGTTGATAGAGCTGCATCGATGTGACGAAGGCCATCTCATCCCCACCATACATTTCATGGGTCTTCATGCAAGTATCACGGGAACTATCTACACAATATTGTATCTGAGGAAATCCATACAAACTGGTGCTTCCTTTTCTTGTATACTTTTTGATACCCTAACAGATCTGTATAATGCCTGACCTCTAGTTTTGACCAAAACTTTGGTGGGGACATGTTTTATAAACATCCTGATCAACAACAGCATAATACAAATAATTAGAAGTGCTCCTTAACCAATCCACTTCCATTACTTAGGCCAATGGGGATATATTTTTAGAGTGGCAGGAGGAAACTCAGAACAAGATTAATTATTTGTACTTTTTTTCAACTTGTAATATACAGTATAGTTCCTCTATTAAAAATAGGAGGGATAAAAACTAAGGTTAGTAATAGTGAGATGCATAACTAAGAATAGAGTCTTGTAGCCCCAAATAAGCTGAGGTTAGGTATTTCAGAGTTGAATTCATAACTGAATACCAATGACACATTCCAGAAATATTCTTCCCAAAGCTCACTGGAGGGACACATTCCCTCTGAGCCAAATAATGACCCAGAAGTTTACTTCCTTTTCCCAGCCTTTCTCAAGACCTAGGCCAAATCCTGGAATGTGAATAGCAACTGACGTTAGAGGAGAGGCTCTTCTGAACATTTAACAGAGGATGCAGATGGGGAGGAGAAAAGATGCCTCTTGACAAGTTATCAAAAGGGGGGGGGAATATCTCTTCCCTTTCTCAGTTTGCAAGAGATTTCAAACTGGTTTTGCATCTTTTCTGGAGAAACTGGAAGAAGAGGGATGAAGTACAAAAGAGCAATGGAAAAGGAGCATGAGTTGCTGACTTTCTAGGCTTCTTCAGAAACCCAGGACTGCATTATAAAGATGCAGCTTAGCTCTTGACACCATCCCTCTGTCTCACCCTATTTAACGGAGCATGGGAAGGACCATGGGCATAGACCATTCAGGAAGGCCCTAAATAAACAAAGTGACAAGACGGAGCTTCTGTCCTCTAGGATGACATCCTCAGATGGACAAAGATTCCATTTCCACCTCTACTATTGAGTATGGTTAAATTCATGCAATGAAGAATGGTTGCCACACATTAGGCTGCCCTTTCTGAAGGAAGCTGGGGTTATGGTAGGTACAGAATTATAAGAGAGAAAAAGACTATGGCTAAAGCTGCAACTGAGAAATGGTGCCAACCTGGAATGTTCAAGAGTAGGCTTGAAAAAACTAGGATTTCAGTAGCCCGGAGCTGCTGAAAAATACTGATTTTCAAGAAGACGGTGCAATTCACCTATGAGAACAAGGTTGCAACCATTGGAAAAGTTTCAGTAAATACAAGATTTGATAAATGTATGTGAAATGATATGGGAAAAGTAGAATTACACAATAAAGCTAATAGATCATGGGGGATTCTACACTGTATGACTTCAAGACACTGGGGTGGCCACCAACTTCAATACAGGTATTCCTCGACTTACAACAGTCCATTTAGTGACCATTCGAAGTAACAACAGCACTGAAAAAAGTGTGTTATGACCCTTTTTCACACTTACAACCATCACAGCATCCCCACGTTCACTTGTTCAAAATGCAGATGCTTGGCAACTAACTCGCATTTATGACGGTTGCAGTGTCCTGGGGTTATGTGACTTTCTGATAAACAAAGTCAGTGGGGAAGCCAGATTCACTTAACAACTGTGTTACTAACTTAACAACTGCGTTGATTCACTTAACAACTATGGCAAGAAAAATCGTAAAATGGGGCAAAATTCATTTAACAAATGTCTCACTTAGCAACAGAAATTTTGGACTCAATCGTGGTCATAATTCAAGACTACCTCTACTTTTAAGGGACTAGATGCATTCAAGGAGGAAAAGTCATTAGTGGCTGCCAGTCACGAAGGCTATATGTTTCAAGAGACAGTATTTCCAGAAGAATGCCAACAAAAG
Source organism: Protobothrops mucrosquamatus (assembly GCF_001527695.2). Lineage (NCBI taxonomy): Eukaryota > Metazoa > Chordata > Lepidosauria > Squamata > Viperidae > Protobothrops > Protobothrops mucrosquamatus. Next base: position 107,704 of record NW_015386499.1, on the reverse strand, counting down.
GATGCAATTGTGCATATGTCCCATTTCTGCATTTGCTACTTAAGAGAACAAAATGCAAGATACATGTAATCTTGCTCTGATTTGCCTTTTTTAAAAACCTTCCAAAGTTCTTCTATTTGCCTGTTATAAACATGAGAAAAGAATAGGTTTGAAGGAAGGAAAAGTTGAAAGAAGCAGGAAGAGACCTCTTCCTCTTCATTTTTAAAAGAATTACCAAATGTTAGGTCCAAGAGAGAACAGAGAGAGGGTTTTTAATCTTACAGAATAAAAACTGTAAATCAAGCATGTTACAAACTAGATGGAAAATAACAAGAGTATCACAAAGTGCAAATATAACACGACCTCTTTGCTTCTGTTCATTTTTCTTCATGCTGTTAAGGCCACAAAAAAAGGTCTAGAAACTCTGCAGATGTTTTAAATCTCCCCCCTCCCAGCCCCGCTCCAAAAAAAAGGACAAACCCCAAACTTGTTCTTTTCAGTCTCACGAAAGAAACCCATTCATGGGCCATTCTGCTAGGCATAAGAACACGTGCCTGGAGTTCCCAGGAGAGGAATGACTGGATTTGTGCTAAATCCTAATAGAAATATACTTTTCTATTCACCTTCAAGTTAAGCAGGGACAGAGGTAAAGGCAGTGGAGAGTCCTATACTGCTCCTCACTCCGCTCTCGCAAGGAAGGTTGCTCAAGTTTACCTGACTTTGTTGAACAACTATTGTCTCAGAACACAATGTTCAGGCTCCACTAAATCTTGGCACCCAGGCTTCTCTGGCTGCTGTCCAACAGCCTGTTTAATAATGTACACATGGCTGTTAACTTAGATTTCAGAAGAAAACACAGGAGGGGGCGGAACAAACAGCTTGTGGCTCAATAACAGACCAGGCAGTGCAGCTAAACCGCTACAATAAATGGACAGGAGGAGAAATGGAAAAGAGATCTCAGAAGAGTAGTTAACTCTTGGGATGAGGAATGTTTGCAGGCAACACAAAGTTATCAAAGCAAGTGTCTGCTACAAGGCCCGCCAGATTTCTAGCCAAATGGAAATCAGAATCCAGAGGAATAATCCAGTGGAAGTGACTGGATGTCAAAATAAGCCATAGTCCTGGTAGTAAGCCAAAGAAACTTCACCCTGCTACATATTATTTATTCCCTCCTTCAGAGCATTGGTGTGATAAATACAGAAGGTTTTCTTTTCCCATTTCTGAGCAGCAGTTGGCCATCCAAATCCGGACAAAAGTACGTATTACTAATCTTAGGTATGTTTCGTTTGAAGCAAGCCAACTTCACACCATGGTTTTTGAAACAGGCTTGGCCCAACAAACCTAAATAAAGAAGAATTATTGTTTAGAGGGCAGATGTAAAACTCCAACTGCACTTCATTAAAAGCGAGAACCGTGGTTCAGAACTCCTCTTTGTCGCCAAAATGGGCTGGGGGGAAGAGGAAAAATGCCTAACATGATAAAACATGGTTTCTTGTCATGTTCAGACTATTAATAATAGCATGAAGAAAAACAGATGCAAATGGAGGCCAGAGGAAGAATTTGATACCATAAGTAGTACTGGGCCAGACCCCTTCTTCTGCATTTTGTTTTTCAGCCATTCTCATTCAACCTTATTTCATTCATTTTTTTGTTTCTCCAAAGTAAAATACATTTTTGCTGACACACTCTTCAGGATGATGGGCAGTTCTTAGCCTAAAGTCCCGCCCCATGATACTCTTCAAGAAAACCCTTCAGCACAGGGAACCAGCAAAACTGTAGGTAAATGGGTTATCAATAACACACACACACACACAACCAGAGGCAAACAATAAAACCCCCTCTAAGGCAACCCCCGGACACCGTGATTCTCCACAAATTCTAAAGCACCTGGAGATATGAAATAGAAATCTAGGGGAAACTCTCACTCAGGAAAAAAAAATCGAGGAGGCACAATTCAGAAGACAGTTTCAGAACATTATTTTGAGGTAAGCCATATTTAATAAAGCATTTTAAAAACTTCCCTGCATTTCAAATGAGGATTCCTGCTGCCTCGACAGCCTTTATTTCACCTGTCCCTCCAAGAAACACAAAAGCATATTTCAAGCAGAGAAGAAAGAGTTGGCAGAGACTGGGGCTTTTCTTCACAGCAATGCTTTTCTCGGGTTTTGAAGGGAACTTTGTCTCCTTTACCATATCCTCAATGGGAACATAGATGGATCTAGGCTAAGGCCAAGTATGCACCGGCCTACGTTGACAAAGTTTTTTGAGGGGGGTGCTAAAATGGAAATACTTCCAAAAAATACAATAAAAAAGCAAAAAGCAACAACCGTGCATACTGTAAGCCAGCTTGCCCACTTGAGAGTTACATATTACAACAATGGGTGCTGATGTAATTAAAATTACTGCACAAATAGAGTAAAAATGTCCCAAAAAAGGAATGTTCAGTGGCTAAAAATCATAAGTATAAAGGTCAAAAACATGGGAGAACCCCCCCCCCACCTGATCAGCAGCCCCCAACCTTTTGGGCACCAGGGACGGGTTCTGTGGAAAGAGGTTTTTTTCCATAGACCGTGGTTTTATGTGCTGCCTGCATCCCATGGATTGGGCATTGCTTGTTTGCGTGGACCAGTTTTTGGCATGTCACAGATTGTTGCCACTCCACGGGCTGGAGGTTCGGGACCCCTGCCCTAGATGGCACCTTTTTAAAATTCCTAACAAAATTGGAAAATGAGCCAAACCATAGGGGGCACCAGAATATGACTTTGCCTTGGGGGCCAGAATATTTAGAGCTGGCCCTAATTGGAAATATGGTACTATGTGCATCTATTACTGCTGGTAGAAAACCTCCAAATGTCATGTCCATATTACAGGAAAAATGTGCAAGCTTAGTCAGAACAATGGCAGTCTTAAATTTTCTATTTCCGGGAAGACTGGCAACACTCTTGAACTTTCAACAATTATTTTTTTTTCTGTTTCTCCTGCAACAGTTTAAATAAGTGGAGTCCCTTAATAACTAATATTACAGACCCAGAAAGGATCTTAAAAGTTGAATAATTACAGAGTAATTATTTTCCCTTTTCTTGGTTTCCTTACTGTGCCTTCCACTGAGAATTTAAGATCGTTTTATAGCTACAGTGAAGAGGATGAGTATCCAGCCTCAAAAACCTCATTTCTACAAGGTGCTTTGCTAATTTGATTCTGAAAGTATGCCAGAACTGCAGAATACCTAATTTTTGAGTTTTCAAAATTTTGAGTTATCTATAGATAGAAACTTTACTGGACCTATAGTTTAGAAATTGAACATTCAAACATAAAATGCAGAGTTTCATAAACAGAGCTTCATGTAAGATGACAAGCCAAAATTCAACACAGTCAGATCTCCAATCTAGAACCTCATATTTAGTGCTGGAACTTATTCAAGAACACATGAAATAACAGCATGGAGCAAATAATGTTTTTGTAATTATAAGAATTATAAATGTAATTCTTTCTTCAGGTAGTATTCATAGACTACATCAAAAGAGACCTACAGTTAGAATTTCAAAGTCAGAGAATCCAGCCTAAAGATCAGTAAACTTGTCTTCTTTAGAAATTTTATTCCAGAAGCCAAAGAAAGTCCTGGAAAATGCTAAGAGTCTAAGAGAGCAAACTAGAACAAAATATCTATATACCATAATGAGGCAGAAATCACATGGACATTTTGTAGTAGTAACTATAATATCCAACGGATATTAACAACCCTCATCTCTATTTCTATTATGATAGGTTTTTTAGGATATTATTTTATAATATCATATTAAGGCTGGCTTCCATTAAGAAATATGAAAATACTTCAAAATTGGACTGTGACACAGTGTTTTCCAACAACAGTTTCTATGGAATGTCATTAATACAAAATTTGTATTAATGTCATTAAGACAAAACTGAGTAAATTTTTGCCACCCAAAACATATAAATTATTTGATTATATATATTTGATATCTGACAGTAATAGAATTAGCTTTCCCTATGTGTGCATGCATATGATCATAACTATTTTAGATTATACATTAAAGGGGATTTAAGTTGTGCCTATAACTATCTTATATATTGTATCTGTAGTTGAAAGTCGAAAGACATACGGAAAGATTTTTCAGTAATAGTCCAAAGAAGAAAGAAAAACAAATTGTCTGAACATTTTCCAGTTCAGGTTTGGTCCAGTCTCCACCAACATAGTTCATTAGTGATACACAAGGTTTAATTCTTCCTCCCAATCTTATATTCACAACAGTCTTTGAAAGTATACTCAGCTGAGAATACATTACAGTATTACTTTGTGTTGTGAACATTGAAGTTGAATGGTCACTGGAATCAGGGCCTCCCTAGTCACCATCCCACTCTATACTATACTGACTTTCCTTGGCAACAAAATATAAATGGCAATTCAACTACACATTAGATGCAATCAGTGATAGGAAAAAACACAGCTGAATTATTGTGTGATATATTCTACAATGAAGTGATCCTTCACTCAGATCTATGACCTGGGATGGGGGAAAAGGGGGAGGGAAAAAAATCAGGGGAGGAAATGGAAAAAATATGCTTGCATATTACAAATTCAAAGCAAGCCAAGTTCCTTCATAACCTTGCATTCCGTGACCCATGAAAACAGAATGCATTTGTTTTACTGACCTCTCTCAATCTTCAAACTCATGAGCATCTCAGAATCCCATAAGGGAGAAGGCACAAGGGCAGAGTTCATCACTTCTCATGCTCTTTCCATCCTGGAATCTGGGAAGAAACCTAGCTCCAGCGGCAGATGGGTGGATGCAAATCAGTGCAAGGAGCATCATCTTTGTTATGCTTATTCAGGCTTCTCTCCCATTCTCTCTTTCTCTCTAACTCTTGAAACAAAACATCCATGGCAGAAAGCCACACAGTGGAAATTTTCTGTAACTAAGTACAGCCTGAGGTCAATAACTTTAATACTAAACACTGGCTACTGGTATCATGAGTTTTGAATACTAGTACAGGGACTGCTGTCTCAATGACATTATGAGCCAGGGTGGCACAGTGGTTAAAATGCAGTATTGCAGGCTAACACTCCCCACTGCCAGGCGTTCAATCCTCACCGGCTCAATGTTGATTCAGCCTTCCATCCTTCCGAGGTCGGTAAAATGAGGACCCAGATTGTTGGGGGCAATGTGCTGACTCTGTAAACTGGTTAGAGAGGGCTATAAAGCACTGTGAAGTGGTATATAACTCTAAGTGCTATTGCTGTTACTATCCCACCAACCAAACTACCAAAAGCTGCTAGAAAACACTTGCATGCTATTAGTACTGACAATGGAGTTGAGATATCTCAAACCTGGTGGATGCACTATCATCACAAGACTTGGCCGAAAGACATCTGAAGCTGAAGATTCAAAGCCAGAACATGGAAGTGTATGCCAACTGTTCTGTTTCCAAAGAAGAGGCATGGAGACGAAGCGGAGTAACAAAAAACAGTCTTCCTTTATTCAATTCACCAACAGAACAACAAACAAAAATGGCGCAGGCCCTTTTATAGTCCCCTGGTAGGGACAGCGTCAGCCAATCATTCCACGGCATTCTCCCGCCTTGCGCATGCGCGCAAGGCGGGAGACAGCCTGTCTGGTCCCGGGCAACCACGTGGTCTGCCCGGGCCTCTCTGCAGCTTTCCTGAGGCCCAGAACATAACACCAACAACCATCAGATCCTCTCCATTGTTCAAAACAGAAAAAAATTGTCTTACACTGAAGTTCAACTTAATGAGAGTAAAGAAAAAAGCAAGAGGAAGGGAAAAGTCAAGAGCAGAAATGATCACAAGGACCTGCCTAGGATGGGTCCTGTCACCTTAGAAACAGCTGAGAAAGCTCACAAACTCCAAACCCAGAAGGCTTTCCCCATTAGCTAAGACTCTAAATCTCAAACATTACAGCTCTGAAAGAAATCTAGGATGGTAATACTGAGTAGATGTGTTTGTTCAGTTTCTTGGCTCATGGTGCCAAGCAATTTGGCTTAGGAACTTTACAATATCAATGCTTTAAAATAGCACCTCTTTCAAATGTAAAAAAATGCTCAGACTTTCAGATTAATATTTTTGGCATTCAGTCTTTCCTCCTGACCAAAAGTCTAGCTCTAACTTTAAATTTATCAAGAGGTCTGTCCAGAGTTATACCTCCATATCTTTGTTCCAAAACATTGGAACAACGTTAGGTCTTTCCTCACCAAGGACAATCTAACTATGCCAAGCCAAAAAAAAAAAAAAAAAAAGCAGGTCATCAAAATGGAATAGACACACAAAGTCGTCTGAATGTATCCCCAACAAACAGTGCTTGAAAAGTAATTTAAAAAAATATCTGAATGTGCAGCTCCCTGGGCGTTTCTGCTAATCATATTTGCAATCCCAGTTAACTGGCTCAGACTGAGTGAATTCACTCACTTCTGCTATCCCCAAAAGCGTTCACATCTGTGCCTTTACTCCACCTCTAAATAAACAAACAAACAAACAAACAAACAAACAAACCACTGTAGGGTTATGAAAACAATACTGCATAGTTACAAAATAACTTTAATATGAATAAACAGAATTGTGCCACCTACTGATATAATTCAGAAGGATCTCTGGCGGTCTTGATTCAGATGGGGATTTATTTGTGTGTGTGTGTGTGTGTGTGTGTGTGTGTGTGTGTGTGTGTGTGTGTGTGTGTGTGTGTGTGGCTAACTTGAAATAAAACATCCAAGCAACTTGCAGAGCTGAATTTTTCTGGGTTTGGGTTTGGGGAAACCACTTCCATTAAAAACTGTTTTCTTAATTAACTTTTCTGATGAAACATTATAAAGACACCTTCTAGTTCTGCTTGATTCCTCATGATTGCCCCTGAGCAGCTTTCTTGGCAACTGAATAGTAGTGGCTTGGCACTATATTCTTCTGGATTTTTTGTTTTAACTTCATAGCCCCAGTATTCTGTGATGGTCTCCAATCCAGGTATTAAACACATATAATCCTGCTTAGTTTCCAAGCTGACACATGGGTTGCCAGGTGCTACCACTTGCTGAATAAGATAATACACAAACTATTAATTACAGTGACCCAAGGACAGTCATTTTCATCATGGCCATTCTGGCTGGCATTACTAAAAGCTGTAGCACACACGCACACAAACACACACACACACACATTCAAGGGTCACAGGTTGCCTACCTCTACCATAACCTATCAAAGAAATTTTGCCACTCTACTTAAGGCAGTGATAGTGAACCTTTTAGAAACCGAGTGCCCAAACTGCAACCCAAAGCCCACTTATGTATCGTTGGGTGCCAGGTGGGCGTGGCCCATTGGGTGGGTGTGGCCCATTGGGTGAGTGTGGCCCATTGGGTGAGCGTGGCCCATTGGGTGGGCATGGTTGTGGTGGTAACAGCAGACTGGGTGGGACTAAAAAGTTCAATCAATCAATTCCAACTTTGCGAGATCTTTTTTTCTTGTGAGAAGTTGAAATTGATTGAACCTTTTTTTTTTTTTGCACACGGCGGCAGAGGCGTAAAGCGAAAAAGTTTTATAAAACCCAGCTGAAGGCTTAGGACTGGGGTGACGGCGCGCATGCCCACAGAGAGGGCTCTGCGTGCCACCTGTGGCACACGTGCCATAGGTTCGCCATCACGGACTTAGGGCATATTTACAGAAGAATGTACAGGAAAAAACCCAACATCTATCATGTGTACCATGCAAGGATCAGCTTTGCATTACCCCAAACTGGGAAAGTATATATTTTTCTTGCTTTAGAGATAAACACTGAAAGACAGAATCTGAAATGTGAAAGCACCCAGCTTCAAATCTCTTTCTCTCTTGTCCTGAAACATAAGAGAGAGAAAAACCTATGTTCAACAGGGATTCTGAGGTAGGTTTTAGCTGCATAGCACAAGATGTGGACATGTGCATCTTGGGGAAGTATTTTACCTTAAAAAATGACACACACACCCTTTTTTTTTTCACCCAGCATCTCTGCCTGACTCCAAAGAGAGGGATCAATTTATTTTCAAATATTCAACATTTTGCAGCTGGCCAAAAGCAAAAGGATTCTGCAGGAAGAAGGTAGAGGATTTCTTAAAACCAAGCAGATGAGCAATCGTGGGATAAATCAAATCAGAGAAGAATGGACTTAAGGAAAGGAGGAGATGCAGCCTCTTGCAAATGAATTAGCCCCTCTATCTTGTACAACCCCAGGAGTTTGTCAGCAGGCAAGAATTTTCATAACTGTGTTGACCTTTGGGATACAACCTTATAAGAACGGCCTTACATGGGCATTTTCAGCTCTTAATAGTTCCCAGCTGATGGACTGTTCCCTGGACTGGTATAAATTCTTTTCTTGCACAATTGGTTTTTCTCCCTAACAATTTTCTTCCTAATAAATTGGTTGATTTTTAGACTGCTTGTTCTTGGTTTAATTCATCCACATAGGTCCAGCTATAGAAACTGCCCAGTCAAAACCTGCTTTCTTTTGCACATATCATGAATTTGATTTGAATCCTGAAGCCAAGCTGAATGTTTAGAATGTAGAACATAGAATAATGGAGTTGGAAGGGACCTTGGAGGTCTTCTAGTCCAACCCCCTGCTCGAGTAGGAGACCCTATATCATTTCAGACAAATGGCTGTCCAGTCTCTTTTTGAAAGACTCCAGTGATGAAGTACTCACAACTTATGAAGACAAGCTATTCCTTTGGTTGATTGTTCTCACCATTAGGAACTTTTCCTTAGTTCTAAGTTGCCTCTCTCCATGGTTAGTTTCCATTCATTGTTTCTTGTCTTGTGTTTTGATGTTTGGAAAATAGTTTGATCTCCTCTTTGTAGGACCTCCTCAAATATTGGAACAGTGCTATCAAGTCAACCCCTAGTCCTTCTTTTCGTTAGACTAGACATACCCAATTCCCGTAATCGTTCTTCATATGTTTTAGCCTACAGCCCCCTACGTGTTCGTTTAAGATGTGCTATGGGCTTGTTTAACGGATGGGCTCTTAAACTGAGGCAAGGAATCGTCTTTTACACTAAATAGGAATACCAGGGATATGACTGAAACTTTCCAAGTTTCTTGCTCTCTTATTTGAATTTTATTTTTTCATTAGCCAGCTCCCAAAGTACAATAGTACAGACAGGATTGTAAAATGTAAGTCAGAGTTTATACTCTGAAGAAGAGCTATTTCTGTTTCAGATAACTTAAACCTGAAAATAATCTCCTAAGAACAATGACACCTGAAATTTAGAACAAATTGTTCTGAACTTAATCTATTCCATCATGTCCCTCTTCTGTCACAATAAGCTCTAAAGATCATGGCATGGCACTAGGCAAGGCTAAGTATACCATGTAGTGCAGATGGTTTATCTCTTCGTTCTTCTCTGCTGTGAAAACGAATTGTGTATTGCATACAGTATATGCCTAGAGTTCACTTTTTCCTTTTTTCTCCACATGAAAGGAGGCATCAATCAGAAGTGGAAAAAAAAGAAGGTGCCGTGTTAAGGCTTATAATGAAACACTTATTAGACAAATGGTGATGAATGGCCCACGTTGTTTCTTAGATCTGGTGCACCCAGTCCTGACAGAGTTAAAAACAATAAGTTGACCACCTCTCAAACACCAAATGCTGAGTGTCACTGCATTCCTACACACCCACTAAAGTACATATACTATTCCACTTGAATCTTCCAAACTACATGGGATGGAAACTCTAATACTGGAGGCAGAGTAATTTCTTAGAAACTACTAATCTAATCAGATTCTATTGGTGAATTAGAGTTTTTCTTCAGCATCATACTACAATCTAGATATTCTACATGTCTTCTGATACTCTCATATAACACCGCTACCCTACAAGCCGCATTGGTCCAATTCAAGATGCTGGTTACACCATAAGCCCCACGTGGCCTAGGACCAGGCTATTAGCGGGACTGTCCCCCATTGTTTCTACCCTCCCTACCGGTACTTGGGTCTAGCAGGGAAGGCATGCTCCGGGTACTCTCCATCACACAATGGCATCTTTTTCAAGCCTTTCCAAGCACAAGAAATCAGGAACCAGGGTTGTTCAAATGAGTACAAGTTTATTCCATGCTACTCCCTAAGCGAGAATCTGAAGTACTAACGGTCAAGGCAAATTGGCAGTAGCTAAGAGTCAACGGAATTCAAGAAGGGTTAGACTTAGATCTTTTGAGGGTGCAAAGGGGCTCCAAACTGATGACACCCTTGACCCCTTCCCTTGGGTTAAGCGTGGTCATCTCCTGTACCCAGAGTCATGTCTCTCTGGGCTCTACCCTCTCTGCAGGACAGTATCCACCTGTTAAATACTTATGGCACCGACCCTGTTAACCTTTCATAAGACATCAAAAACCTGGCTATTCCCCCAGGCATTTGAGCCTGGAAGCTAAATGAACTCTGCCACTTATATGACTCTTTATTTTGGGAGCTATTGTTTTAATCAGGGTGTCATGGGTTGTATAGTATTAGGAGGGTTTTATTCTCTGTATACCATACACGGTCATTGCTGTGAGATGGGTGATTCTATAAATTAATTAAATAAATAATAAATATTCAGATTCCTTTTCTGTAGCAATTTAGCAAAGGGACATATCCGGACATGACTGCTAAACAAAAAGAAACCTTGATGCATTTTTATATGACTCATACATTGTGTTTGTGCAGCACATGTACATATGCCCAATTCTACATAGGTAATGTGAGGGTTGAAGAGAGAGAGAGAAGCAAAGAAAGAAACCAGAAAACTTCTTTACTAATATTTAAACTTATTGGCCATCCAACTCCGGTGCCCACCATGAACTCCTAATTAAAAGAAACCCTCGGGAGATATGGAATACAGGCAGTGGTGGGATTCAGCCGGTTCGCACCACTTCGGCAGAACCGGTAGCTAATTTTTTGTTGCGCAGGCCCAGAATGGACTTCCGGAAGCGGCATCCATCCAACCAGAGAACCGGTTGGTCACATATTTGAATCCCAGCACTGAATACAGGGCAAAGAAGAAGAGCTACAAAGGAGACAAAAGTGTTGCTAAATGCAACACTCAAATACAATTGCAAAATTTTTCCAAGGCGTTTTCCTTGTTTTGTTTAAGATGAGACAGCAGTAGAAGTAGCGATTCGAAAACTAGGATTTTGGAGTACATCATTTTGGTACATCTGTAAACAAAATTCTTCCCAAAGATAAACGAGTACCGTGACAAGCCTTAATTCAAGGAAGAGGGAGTTGTAAAATCATATATGGGAGGAGCTCAGTTCTCTCTGCATTCCGTATAAGCTAGGCCAGGATGCTTTAAAAAAAAACACACCAAGGCTTCTGTAGGTTTCAAGAGGGCAGAACAATGTTCTCTCTGTTGGGCTCTGCTCTGCCCATATGTTTATGCAGCTGAGGGTCTGCTCCATTACCTGTTTATACCAGTATTTGCCCTGTGAGGTCGATCCCCACCCTTTTGAGCCTTAATCCTTCTCCTTGCCAGAATTTTACACTGATATAATTACCCCTCCCCCCCTTGTAGTTTCAAATGGATTGAGTGTGCTAATCCTTAATTCAACAAACACATATACTTTATTGGGCTTCAAAGGCATCTTTCAACCTTGGAACCTCAGGGGCAATAGCATCACACCAAAGAATTGCTGATCTCTGCCATTAGGCATAGATCGTTTTACAAGGCAATGAGACACCTCCCTCTGGACCTCAGGGGTGACATCTTTAACAATGCTACAGGTACTTCAGGTAGTCCTCGGCTTACGGCCACAATCGAGCTCAACATTTCCGTTGCTAAGAGAGATGGCTGTAAGTGAACTTTGCCCCATTTTATTGCCCCGCCTTTGTTAAGTGAATCACTGCAGTGGTTAAGTTAGTACCATGGTTGTTCAGTGAGTCTGGCTTCCTTGTTGACTTTCCTTGTCAGAAGGTCACAAAAGGGGATCTCCCAAGACACTGCGACCGTCATAAGTATGAGTCTGTTGCAGAGCATCTGAATTTTGATCACGTGACTATAGGGATGCTGCAATGGTTGTTAAGTGTGAAAAACGGTCGTAAGTCACTTTTTTCAGTGCCGTTGTAACTTTGAACAGTCGCTAAATGAACTGTTGTAAGTTGAAAACTATGTGTATTTGTATATATGGCAGGAAGGGTTCTGGTGAAATATAATTTAAATAACACACAGTGGTTTCAGACAAGAGTTTACTGATATCTAGGAAGGAATCAAATCCTTTGGCTAGGGAGGACATGGATTTCTTTCCATATCTTCCCAAAGGTCAGCCAGCAAAAAGAAAAACCCACACAGCAAGCTCTGCAAGAAAGCTAGAAGTCAGTACCTAAAAATATAAGTTCCATGTAGACAAACTAGAATCCTATATATTTTAGCATTCTGCAGCCACATTTGTCATACAGGTCACAAAAACTAACTGTCTCATATTTAGGACATCTATTTGTCCTCCCAAGTCAGATAGGGTGGGCACATTCCTAATCTTTCCCCTTAAATATGGCCATCTGATGTGATCTAGGACATGGGTCCCCAACCTATGGCACAAACAGGGATGCTAGCGTGGGCAGATGTCCATAGCCTGTTTGCACATGCACTGCTAGCCCGTGTGGTTTGCACGGCCCATTCACACATGCGCGGACTGTACAAACGGGGCTGCTAGTGCCATGCCAGTGTGCGTGGTCCCGTGTGTGTGTGTATGTGCACACGCACACCAATTTTGAAGCTACTCTCCTTCCCTCCGGTCTTCGAGCCCGGAAAGATTGGAGACCTCTGATCTAGGAAGCATGCCTTTTCTGTGGCAGCCCTTGCCCTGTGAAACACTCTGCCCCCCCCCCGAAGTTTGCCACGCCTCCACCCTCCTAGCTTTCCATGAAGCTTTGAAGACCTGGCCTTTCCCCCCAGGCGCTGGGATAAAAGACTCTATGACTTGGTGCCAGGTTTTTGTTGTTTTTAATGTATTTAATGTATTTAGTTTTGCAAGTTTATTATTTTTTTAGGTTGTTTTTACTTTCGATTGGGAAGTGCTTGGAGTTGGTTATAAGATGGGCGACTACATAAATGTTTTAAAATCAATCAATAAATACAGTAGTGGCCAAAATTGTGGAAATCTTTTGGAAAAAATGTATTTTTGAGGTTTGATGGCTAATAACACCACTTTGTTTTGGAGTAGCACCATAAAATTATATATCGATAGAAAGATAATTTAATCAACAATGCAATGCAACATAGTTTGTTCAATTATCTGTACTGTATTCTATGAAAAGTTATAGCCAAATAACTAGAAAAAGGAAGCACAACTTGCTTAGGTTGATATCAGGTAGTTTTCCTTCATCTGATTGTAGCCAATGAGCATGAGTGTTTAGAGAGCCAATCAGGTGTCATCTTGTTTTGGCAATGAGCCAATCAGATCACAGTAGGGTTCAGTTATTGATGTCATGTATTGAAGCTGAAAGGAGGACATTTGTCGGTGTGTTATGTGATCGCTATCAAGTTGGTTGGTTTTTTTATGTTCTTTCATTTAGTGAGCTTATAAAATGTAATAAAATTAAAGTAATGGTGCAAAGAGTTGACTGGTTGCCAGAAAGCGATGTAAAATAGTATTATTAAGTGAACAAGGCTACAGTTATAAAGAAATTAGAAGAAAAATTGGTGGAAACTTAACCAAAGGTGGCATTTCTACTGTACACTTTTCCCAAAAGGTTTCCACAATTTTGGCCACTACTGTAAGCCAGTCACATTATGACAATACTGCATTATCAAGGTTCTTTCACATACTTCTTTTTTAGCAATGCTAAAAGCAATGTTAATCTCATGCTGGCAATGCCACTCTGCACTCCACATTCTGCATTTTGACAAGCAGTATAATCTAGGTATTTGGCCACACGGGAGATGGGATTGCTCCACTCCCACCCACCCCCATCAAAATCTGGCAAGTCTTAGAAGCAAGTGAGAGAATAGTTTGACCTTCTCCAGCATTCTAGTGCTGACCTCAAACGAAGCCATTCTTGCACAAAGAAACTTCAAAGGCGTGATTGCAGCATGAAACCTCAGGTGACAACATATCCAAATATGATTTTTTTTTCTTTTGCCTCTGAATTGAATAAGACAAAGCTTTTGAACCTCGCTACAGGTGTTGATTAATTTAATAATATTTCTGTGATTGTAAATTATTAGTGTTATAAACGGCCACTGTCCTTAATATGATCACACTGTCATTGGCTATATTTTCTGCAAACAATTTCCTCTCTATCCCCCAAGAAGTGTATGTATATGTGTATGTAAGAGAGATGTATAGATGTATGTATTGTATGCATGATAGGCTCTTGTCCATTAAAAAAAAACCATAAGAAATGTGTTTTCATTTGGCATGCCAGTTTTTTTGTTTGGTTTTGGCTTTGGTGTCTTTTAGTAACCATTTTGGAATTGTGGAGGACTTATCTCTTTCTGTTGAAGCTTTGATAGCAGGAGGGACTTAAAGGATTCATAAGAAGTCTTTTACCCTTTATTATTTACATAGGAATCTTAGAGAATTCTAACGGCAATAGCAATAGCACTTAGACTTATATACCGCTTCACAGTGCTTTACAGCCCTCTCTAAGCTGTTTACAGAGTCAGCATATTGCCCCCAACAATCTGGATCTTCATTTTACTGACCTCGGAAGGATGGAAGGCTGAGTCAACCCTGAGCCGGTGATATTCGAACTGCCATCTGCAGGTAATCAGCAGAAGTAGTCTGCAGTACTGAATTCTAACCTCTGTTCTACCACCACCACCAGTGGTTCCTTAACCCTGGGCGTTTCAACCTTTTCACAGATTGTACCACTTTTAGGACATGATAATATTTGAGGACCACCAGTGCTTGCCTATTTAACTTATATGCAGAGCACATCATGAGAAAGGCAGGGCTAGTTGAATCAAAAGTTGGAATTAAGATTGCCGGGAGAAATATCAACAACCTAAGATATGCAGATGATACCACTTTAATGGCAGAAAGTGAAGAGGAACTAAAGAGCCTCTTGATGCGGGTGAAGAAGGAGAGTGCAAAAGTTGGCTTGAAACTTAACATTAAGAAAACCAAAATCATGGCACCCGGCCCTCTCAATTCCTGGCAAATAGATGGGGAAGAAATGGAGGTAGTGACAGATTTTATTTTCCTGGGCTCCAAGATCACCTCAGATGGGGACTGCAGCCAAGAAATTAAAAGACGCTTGCTCCTGGGGAGGAAAGCTATGGCAATTCTAGACAGCATACTAAAAAGCAGAGACATCACCCTGCCAACAAAAGTGCGTATAGTCAAGGCCATGGTTTTCCCAGTTGCAATGTATGGATGTGAAAGTTGGACCATAAGAATTGAGGCCTTTGAACTATGGTGCTGGAGAAGACTCCTGCGAGTCCCTTGGACTGCAAAGCGTTCAAACAAGTCAGTCCTAGAAGAGATCAACCCCGACTGCTCTTTAGAAGGCCAGATCCTGAAGTTGAAACTCAAATACTTTGGCCACCTAATGAGAAGGAAGGACTCACTGGAGAAGAGCCCAATGCTGGGAAAGATTGAGGGCAATAGAAGAAGGGGACGACAGAGAATGAGGTGGCTGGATGGAGTCACTGAAGCAGTAGGTGTGAGCTTAAATGGACTCCAGTAGAGGACAGGAAGACTTGGAGGAACGTTGTCCATGGGATTGCCATGGGTCGGACATGACTTCGCAATTAACAACAACAACAACAGTGCTTGCTTAGCAAGGTGTCAAAAACTTGATGACTTAAAAAAAGGTGGGGGAGAATTTTGGGTTTTACTGAGTAGATTGATTTGTTGTTATAGAAATGGCTACTTTATACTCTTATGGAAAAGTAAAAAGTCGAGGTTCAATATTAATGCTTCATTCTACTGCAACAGAGGAAGTCGGAAGTCAATGCCTTTTCTTTTTCCCTTCTTTCCCTCACTTTTCTTTCCCTTTTTCCTCCCCACTGTGTCCCACTATGTGCTTTTGTGTTTTTGTATTTTATTCTATAATCTAATAAAATGTTACAAACCGTAAAAAAAAGGAAAAAGTACCTGTTTTACTTCTTTTATATCCTGTCTTCTTTCCCCCCCCTCCTTTTATATCCTGTCTTCTCTCTCCCGCCTCCTTTTATTTCCTGTCTTCTCTCCCCCTTCTCCTTTTATATCCTGTCTTCTCTCCCCCTGCCTCCTTTTATATGTTCTCTTCTCTCCCCCTTCCTCCTCTTTTCTTCCAGGTGCACTGGAAGCACCAATCAGCTGGAGCTGCGTGCACCAATTCTGGGCTCTCAGCAGAGCCCCGGCAACACTGCAGCTCAAACTGCTTTTTCTCCAGGCCTCTCTGGCACTCCCGCTGCTTCGGCTCATCCACTTTTACACTTTTTTTACAGTGCTTTTCAACCCATCGTATGTGTACCACCTGACAGGTGCTGAAGTACCACCAGTGGTACGCGTACCACGAGTTGAAAAGCCCTGCCCTAACTGACACCTAGTACCTATTATCTTTCTTGTTTAGAAACAGACTTTGGGGAGTATTTTGCAAAGGACTGATACATCTAGTGGCTTCAGAGACACTGCAGACAAATAGGAATTACAAATAGAAGAGAATATCTGTAGCTTAGGGCTCAACGATGGACTCTTTGATACTCTTTGAGGTTGCTTGTTTGTTTGCAGATGTTTTGTGACCAAACCAGATGTTTTGTTACCAGACGTCTTCAGTGCATCAAAGAGGTTACCTAGTCTGGTAACAAAACATCTGCAAGCAAACAACCAACTTCACAGAGCACAAGAACACTGAGTAAGAATTTAAAACTCAGCTTGCACACATTCTGCAGTTGTTCTAAAACTCTCCTCAAGAACTAAGTAGGCCAGGGCACTAAGGTCATAGTAGACTGAAAACAAGCTAAAGGATTGTTTATTCTTCCCCTTGCTTTTGAAGAACTTAGTGGCATGGTCCTTGGAGCTTATGGAATAATAAAAGAAGTAGCTTTTTAGGAGATTCAGAATGACAATATCACTTTCTCGTAACCCCACTTTTTGACCTAACCCCTAATATCGAAGAATTGATCCTAGCAATAAACTATAGCCCCATTCTTTATATTTGGGATCTCTTGCTCCTCCAGGAAACATGAGCACCTAATATAAGCAGAAAGTTTAGCACTATCCTAGAGTCACTTGTGAGGGCTAGAGATTTGTATACTCAAAAACCCAGCAAGAGAGACAAAGGGATAAGAGGCCAACTCCATAATAGGTGAAGCAGCCACGCCTTCACCTCCTATGTTCTGTACTGCTATCTATGCAGCTTCAAACTGAAATTCTGCCCAAAAATGTATGCTTACAAGAGCTAACAGCTGGTCTTGTAACCATAACTTTCTGGGTAGAGGAGGAAAGTAAATCAACAGCTGAACAATTCCACAAAGCACTTGCTTAGCAAAATGGGTTTTTTCCAAATGTTGCATGGCTTTGTCTTCATAAAAGTCTAAGNCTCTCCCCCCTTCTCCTTTTATATCCTGTCTTCTCTCCCCCCTTCTCCTTTTATTTCCTGTCTTCTCTCCCCCTTCTCCTTTTATATCCTGTCTTCTCTCCCCCTGCCTCCTTTTATATGTTCTCTTCTCTCCCCCTTCCTCCTCTTTTCTTCCAGGTGCACTGGAAGCACCAATCAGCTGGAGCTGCGTGCACCGATTCTGGGCTCTCAGCAGAGCCCCGGCAACACTGCAGCTCAAATTGCTTTTTCTCCAGGCCTCTCTGGCACTCCCGCTGCTTCAGCTCATCCACTTTTACACTTTTTTTACAGTGCTTTTCAACCCATCGTATGTGTACCACCTGCCAGGTGCTGAAGTACCACCAGTGGTACGCGTACCACGAGTTGAAAAGCCCTGCCCTAACTGACACCTAGTACCTATTATCTTTCCTGTTTAGAAACAGACTTTGGGGAGTATTTTGCAACGGACTGATACATCTAGTGGCTTCAGAGACACTGCAGACAAATAGGAATTACAAATAGAAGAGAATATCTGTAGCTTAGGGCTCAACGATGGACTCTTTGATACTCTTTGAGGTTGCTTGTTTGTTTGCAGATGTTTTGTGACCAAACCAGATATTTTGTTACCAGATGTCTTCAGTGCATCAAAGAGGTTACCTAGTCTGGTAACAAAACATCTGCAAGCAAACAAACAACCTCACAGAGCACAAGAACACCGAGTAAGAATTTGTGTGTTGTTGTTTTTTTAAAAAAAACTCAGCTTGCACACATTCTGCAGTTGTTCTAAAACTCTCCTCAAGAACTAAGTAGGCCAGGGCACTAAGATCATGGTAGACTGAAAACAAGCTAAAGGATTGTTTATTCTTCCCCTTGCTTTTGAAGAACTTAGTGGCATGGTCCTTGGAGCTTATGGAATAATAAAAGAAGTAGCTTTTTAGGAGATTCAGAATGACAATATAACTTTCTCGTAACCCCACTTTTTGACCTAACCCCTAATATCGAAGTATTGATCCTAACAATAAACTATAGCCCCATTCTTTATATTTGGGATCTCTTGCTCCTCCAGGAAACATGAGCACCTAATATAAGCAGAAAGTTTAGCACTATCCTAGAGTCACTTGTGAGGGCTAGAGATTTGTATACTCAAAAACCCAGCAAGAGAGACAAAGGGATAAGAGGCCAACTCCATAATAGGTGAAGCAGCCACGCCTTCACCTCCTATGTTCTATACTGCTATCTATGCAGCTTCAAACTGAAATTCTGCCCAAAAATGTATGCTTACAAGAGCTAACAGCTGGTCTTGTAACCATAACTTTCTGGGTAGAGGAGGAAAGTAAATCAACAGCTGAACAATTCCACAAAGCACTTGCTTAGCAAAATGGGTTTTTTCCAAATGTTGCATGGCTTTGTCTTCATAAAAGTCTAAGCCCCAATAAGCAAGAACTCCTCTGCCCCCCTCCAGCTCATTCCTATTGGTTGCTTCTGAGGCCTGCTTTTTTACAACCCATCTCACAATGTTTATAGCATAACACTGACCAGATGTCAGCATTTTTTGCAATCAAATGCCAAGTAAATTTGAAGCCAATTCAAGGAAAGCTGCTCTCTTGGGAAATAGGGAGGGAGGAAGGTAAAAAGAGAGACCAGCTTCATATCCCCATGACCAGGAACACAAGGAGAGAGAGAGAGACGCTAAAATGCTGAGGTAAGAGCTTATGAATAGCAAACAACAACTTTATGGGCAGCCTAGCAACTCTATTGCAAGCAAAAGCAATAGCACTTAGATTTATAGACAGCTCCACAGTGTTGTACAGCACTCTCTGTACAGTTTACAATGTCAGCATATTGCCCCTAACAATCTGGGTCCTCATTTTACCAACCTCAGAAGGATGGAATGTTGAGTCAAACTTGAGACCATCAGGAACAAACTCCAGGCTGTGGGCAGAGTTTGCCTGCAATACTGCATTCTAACCACTGCACCACCACGGCTCTTAAAGCAACTCCCTATCACTGCATTGGAATTCCCAACACATCACCTAGGGCAGAGGTCCCCAACCTTTTGGGCACCAGGGACCAGTTCCGTGGAGAGGTTTTTTTCACGGACCGGAAAGTGCATGGTTTTGTGTGCTGCCTGCATCCCACAGATGGGTCTTTGCTTGTTTGTGCGGACCGGTTGCTGGCATGCCGCAGCCCGATGCTGGTCCACGGACCAGGGGTTGGGGATCCCTGATCTAATGTATGCTGTTGTTGTTTTTTAAAAAAGTAGTATTTGTTAAATATGTCAAGTAAAATCTTTATTCTTAGAAGACACTGATGAAAAGTAAAAGAAAAAAGAAAAAACCCCGGAGAGGACAATACACAGGCTATTTCTACTTTCAAACAATAATGATGATTTAGCAGAGTAAGCTGCCCTAGGCTACCGTTTCATAATAAAATAGCTTTATTTTGGAAAGGAAAAAAATAACCCTTTGTTTGTTTCAAATTATTCCAGAACCTTGTGCTCTAGATGACCTCTGCAAGTCATTTTTTAAATTTCACTTTTCCTCTTTATTTTTTTAAAGCTATCTTTCTAACCCTGAAATGTTCAGGCCATTTAAAAATAAGAAGCAAGGAATTCAGTATGACTTCAGCCTTAGCTTCGGTTGAATTTATTTAAAATGATGTTTAATCATTCAGTCACGAAAATGTAAAATGAATACAAACCAGAAATAAATCCTAGCATGAGTCAGATTTCCAGTGAAATAAACTAGTGGTGTTTGTTGCTGGTTATCTACAGAGAGCTACAAATCCCTGTTCATCTTTCTCTGCTGCCTTAATCTCTTTTCCTTCCTACCCCAATCCTGCACCACAAACTGATCCGCTATCTGAGTTCATGTTTAAAAAGATGTTTGTCTTGGTGTGGAAATTTGGCTCCCTTATATGGATGTAGAACAGAACAGAGACCCAAACCCACCACAATCTGAGCACTGTTTAGCAGAAGTTGGTTACAGGCATTCAAACGGAAATCGTGTGTTTTATGCATGGAAAGGAGCTTTTCTCTTTAAAATGTCTCCCATTAAATGGATGCTTCAGATCAAAATTTCCTGAGGGAACCCCACTCATCATAAATTTAACCCTTAGAGAAATGCCCACCAAATGGAAGTCAAATAACCAGACAACGACGTAAATCACTCGCATTCTATGCCAGGCACTGCCACATTTCTCTTTCTTGGGGCCCCATCCTATTCCCTAGATATAATTTCAGGAAACAGATTGGTCTAACCTCATTGTGATAGCTTAGGTTCTGCAATAAAGTTAGCATCATGTAGCTGTATTGAGGACTTCTTGTATATTCAGCACAAGGGCTCAGAAATGTGCAGTCATTAACTTGAGGAAGAGGAATGGGATAAATGCAACTAAGGAATTCAAGTGCTTCTTCAAGAGGCACATCTACAGTGGCACTTTTCAGGAATGAGCAAAAATTAAAGAATGGCAATAAGAAAGGTGGCAAAATTCGGTTTAAGTCCTGCTGTGCATTTTGTCTAAGAACGACCGAGACAAAAGTTTGACTAAGAATGCAAAGCTTGGTAATTCTGTTCTCTAATGAAAAGTCTATGAACCCAGACTTCCAGCCTTATGCACTCTTTATGCTCTTAGTATTCATCATCAGTCGCAAAAGGATTACATTAGAATGCCCAACAAGCCATTCAAAAGCCAACAAAAACTGCGGTCACATTCATTCATTCATTTATAGGATTTGTAGAGCCGCCGATTTAAAACACTGGGTTGGCTCACAACCACAGTAAAGCCCTGAATTATGAAAAGCATAAAACCATAAACACAACCAAAACCCAGCACCTCAACTTCCTCTTGGGATGCCCCAACAAACATCCTGAAACATCCTTACTCTCCTTCAACCTCCGGTAAAAAACAGGTATTGATGGTCTTCTGGAAGTTTAAAGGAGGGGGCAAGATCACTAGGAAAAAGGTGTTCCATAAGGTAGGGGCAATCATAGAAAAGGCACACTTCCAAGGTCTCATTAGATGGCAACATTCCAGGGAAGGGACTTATCCTATTCCATCTGGTAAGATGAACCAATTCTCTCAGGGAGAGGCAAAAAAAAAACAATAACAATAATAGAATTGGAAGGGACCTTTGAGATCTTCTAGTCCAACTCCCTGCTCAGGCAGGAAACCCTATACCATTTCAGACAAATAGTTGTCCAGTCTCTTCTTAAAATCTTCCAGTGTTGGAGAAATCCCAACTTCTGGAGGCAGGTTGTTCCACTGATTAATTGTCCTAACTGTCAGGAAATTTCTCCTTAGTTCTAGTTGCTTCTCTCTTTCCATCCATTGCTTCTTGTCCTGCCTTCAGGTGCTTTGGAGAATAACTTGACTCCCTCTTCTTTGTGGCAACATCTGAGATATTGGAACACTGCTATCATGTCACCCCTAGTCCTTCTCTTCATTAAACTAGACATACCCAATTCCAGCAACCGTTCTTTATATATTTTAGCCTCCAGTCCCCTAATTGTCTTTCTTGTTCTTTTCTGTACTCTTTCTAGAGTCTCAACATCTTTTTTACATCATGGTGACCAAAACTGGATGCAGTATTCCAAGTGTGGCCTCACCAAGGCGTTATAAAATGGTATTAACACTTCACGTAACCTTGATTCTATCCCTCTGTTAATGCAGCCTAGCACTGTGTTGGATTTTTTGGCAGCTGCAGCACACTGCTGCTGTTCCATAGTGCTCATTTCACTGAACATCCAACTATCATTCTAGGCCCTACCAAGAGCATAAGTTGCACAATTTTAAATATTGATCCAATAATTTATTTCACCTCTGTCCCCATTCCTTTTCTCTCATGAATTCGCCCTACCATCTCTTCTTCAAGTATATTGTATTTACAGGCACTGCCCTTTATATGAAAAGTTAAGAAATATAAGTAAAGCAAATAAAGAATCCTTTTAAAAACAAAGAACAAACAAAAGACATCAGCATTTAATAGATTCCAGCCATGTGACAGGCAGAACGTTACTAGTAATGAAAAATGCATTGGTTTAAACACATAAAAGGTGACCTTGACAATGAAAGCATGTGCTTTCAAAAAGCCAGCTAAGCCATAAATTCCCAGTGTGACCTTGACCACGTCTGAATACCAGTCTTGGGCCTTCTAATCTAAACCTAAACCTAATCTAAAATGAAGTTAAGTATAGTTTAAAGATTGTTAAATCTTTGTTTACATTTTGGTTATTTTAATTTCCCAGCCCCAAAAGTTAATATCCTTTTTTAGTTATCCCTGTTAATACATTTGATTTTGTCCTCAGCCTATTTTAAATCGTATCACTTCGTATCTTATACAGCATGGTACAAACTTGTCAAACAATCTGAGATATACGGGGGAGAGGGAAAAAATGAGCTTTTTTAAAAAAAATGAAGAAAGTTTAAAAACTTACGTAATGTATAGGGATGATAAATTTAGAGATCAGGTCAGAAAAAGGAAGGATTTCCAAACATTTCCTAGCAATGATATTCAATATAAAGCATTAAGTACCAGTACTAAACTACTGTATGGTCTAATTTGGATTCAGTGTGTTGTGTGAATCTATCGCTGAGATTTGTAAACTATGATAAATGATATACTACACTGCACAAATGTGGCCAAGCATGATTTATTCAATAAACCCAAATTGAACAAATTACGGATTAGCATATATGAATCTTGTCAGTGTAATGATCTGCCCGGACAAGAAACATAAATACAAATCCAATTATCAAACTACCATAACTGCCATTGGAATGAGTGCATCTGCCATTTGAATGAGTACATACAATTCCATATTTAATTTGACAAGTAGAAATCACTCCATCTGGCCTACTTCAAAGAACTATTGTGAAGTAAAATCAGGTGATCTCACATTTGCTGCCCTAGGGCTACTGAGAAGGAGAATGGAACACAAATGAGAAGAATAAACAACTGATGTCAGCACTTTTTCTAATATTCTAATATCAGCTTTGTAGAGGTTCTCCTCGACTTACAACAGTTCATTTAGTGACCATTCAAAGTTACAATGGCACTGGGAAAAAATGACATGACCATTTTTCACAGGACCGTTGCAGTATCCCCATGGTCATGTGAACAAAATTCAAAGATTTGGAAACTGACACATTTATGACGGTTGCAGTGTCCCAGGGTCATGTGATTCCCCTTTGCAAACTTCTGACAAACAAAGTCAAGCCAGATTCACTTAACAGCCGTGTTGCTAACTTCACAACTGCAGTGATTCACTTAAGAATTGTGGCAAGAAAGGTCATAAAAAATGGGGCAAAAGTCACTTAACAAATGTTTCAATTAGCAACCGAAATGTTGGTCGTAAGTCGAGGACTACCTGTATATGCATCGGATCCAATGAACTTATGTGCCCTTACATTAATTCATCCTTGCTTCTCCACTACCTAGTTTTAAATTTTAGATTGTAAATTGCCTTTTTTATGTCACTCTACAAAATTCTAGATATGCTATTGGGGGTGGATAAATACAAATTATATCCTTAAATGTCAACCCAGTTTGGTGGTCCATTCTTAAGTTCAGAAAAAAATGATTTTCACAATGGTAGCTCCTCTTTACAATCACATAAAAGACATATTCATCAATTGCTTGGAAAGGCACTTTCTACCAAAGCATCCCCAGAAGTTGATGGTGGAGCTGTTGACTCCCCCAGGTGTTTGGACTTAGCCATGGAATGTGCTTCTCCAAAATTGTGTATCTTCTTTCTGCAGCTGCCAGCACATGAAACTATTTCCAATCCTTGTCAACATGACTATAGGTTTTGGCATTGGAATAATAACAGCAGCTTCTGAAAGCAAGGAAGAATTGTTAGCAGCTATTATAGTAACAGGCAATGAAAGGAGAAAGGGGCAGGCCATGACACAAAGGCTTAAAAGAGGTGATCTTTATCTTTCTACAAAGGAGAAGGCTGTACATGTTACATGGAGTCAATAAGGATCAAACACAAAATTCAGCTCTTTTGTTTGCATGTAAGGTTGCGTCTGCCAAAGGGTGCCCTTCAGATGTACTGAAGGCGCAGTGGCAAACAATGCTTACCAGAGAGAAATGAGCAACTTCTAAAGTAACCAATGTAGATCCACACCCAATTCTCTAAAGTACTCAAAAGCAAAAGAAAGATTTATAGCAAATGTACATAGCCAAAAATAGGTACAAGAAAATCACTAGGTAGCTGAAGGGACTGCATCAAAAAAAAAGTGAAAGAGCAGAAACATGCAAAAATGCTCAAAAGGATAAGAAGAAATGTTCACATATGTCAGAACTGAAAGGAAAAATAAAGAGGTTGCAGGTATGCTACAAGGAGGAAGGAGTGAATTCATAACAAGTGATAGTGAGAAGGGAGAACATTTTAACTCATGTTTTACTTTTTTTCTAAAAAGAAAAACAGTCATAACTGGCTGCCATTATCCTACTAATGGAAACAGCAGATCTGGAAAGACAAGGAGAAGATAAAAGAACCCTTAGTTAGTTTAAATGAATTTAGGTCTCCAGGGTCCTAATGATTTACATCCCAGGACACTAAAGGAACTAGCTGATCATAGAACTACAAATAGTAAGAATTTCTGGTCTCCCAAAAAAACAGCGAGGCCCAAGTGAAGAGGAAGACAAATGATATCCTTGTCTTCAAGAAAAGAAAGGATGAGAACCCATGAAATTACAGATCTGTCAGCTTGTTGCCTAAGCTGAGCAAGGTCCTTGAGCAAATTATTAAACAACATATTGGTGAGCTCTCGGACTGGAATGCAACCATTAATAAGTTGGTTATAAACAAGTCATGCCAAACTCTCTTTTTTTCTTTATCTCTTTTCCCCCCCACAAAGCTATTAGCTTAATAGATCAGGGGAATGCCATGGAAATACTGTAAACAACAAAGAGTTCAATAAATTTTCTCATATCATCATATAATAAAATGGTAAAATATGGGGTAGATGATATGTTAATTGGATTCACAAATGGCTGGATGACTACACCCAAATGGTATACATAAATTATTCCACATCAAATGGGACAGATGAGTGAAGTGCCACAAAGGTCTGTCCCGGGTCCTATGTTGTTCAAAATCTTTAGAGTTGATCAAGATCAAAGGACTGAGGGGACAATTTTCCCATATGAAGATGACACAAAACTACATGACTAACATTCCAGAAGACAAAGAGAAGATTCAGAAAGTTTTTAGAGATTTAATAAGGATAAATGTAAAGTCCTAAATCTGGAGGGAGAGAAAATGAAAGGCACAAAGGCCCGTTAACAAATTTGAGATGGGTAAACTTTGCTTTACAAGTAACATATGAAAAATAACTGAATGTTCAAGTTCATTAGTTGAACTTGAGCTAACAATGTAAAACAACTGCTAAAAGAAAAATATTATCTGGGAATGTATTAACAAGTGTACAGATTCCATATCAAGGGAAACTACTGTCCTATTCTACTCTGCTTTGGTCAGGCCCAGTCAGTTCTGGCCACCACAATGTAAAAAAGATACTGAGAAGCTGAAATGAATTTAGAGGACAATTACCAAAATTGTGAGAGGAATAGAAATAAATAACGTTAACAGAACAGGATATGCTTAGTTTCCCGAAGAGAAGATTGGGGGGAGATATAACAGCAGTCTTCAAACAGCTAAAAAGTTGTTATACAGAGGAGGGAATGGACTTGCTCCGCACAGCCCCAGAAAGCAGATCAGAACCAACAAGCTGAAACTATAAGGAAGAAGATTCGATTAGAAGAGGAGGAACTTCTTGAGCTGTTAACCAGTTGTCTCACAAAAATGTATGTTCTTTTTATTAAAGCTCTTCCAACAGAGTCTGGACAGATATCTCTCTGAAATGTATTACAGATTCAACATCAGCAGGGATTGAGCAAGATGATTGAGGCTCGTTCCAATTTTACGATTCTTCAAGACTGAGGAAAGAACTGGTTAGCCTGATTAGATAAACTATATTTGAAGGACATTATCACACCAAGGGGAGGTAGAGAAAACAAGGAATTGGATAGATCAAAGGTTTGGATGAACCAATTGGATATTCTATACTTGAAGCCCAGGACACTGGCAGCTAAGTGATGGTAGGGAAAGAAAAGGCAAAAGATTGGCAGGTGTAGCAGTACAAAGCCAATGGGAGAAAAATGGAGGGAAAGATGAGGCATACCAGTCTTGTCCTACTAACAACCCATAAATCCCCTCCAAATACGTTTTGCCTGAGATTCAAACCCACCAAAATGTTTCTAGGCTATCAATGAGCACTTACTGAACTTAGGAAATGTGCTAGAGATTTAAAAGCCCAGTTGGATCAATCTGCCCTTCCCAGGAATGTTAGATTATAATTTCCAACATTTGCAGCCAGCAAGGTCATGATCCCTATCAGATATCAGATCGAGAAAGACTGAAGTTATACTTTAACTTTTGAGGGCACGTGACCATTGCATCTACAGAAACGCAAGCACTTATATTCAGTTTCAAATAAAATATATGCTAAGGGCTGTGATCATAAGCCATTATAATACAAGGGAAATCATTCCATTGAAATCAATGGAATTTATTTCAGCATAATATCTTTGTAGGCTAAGGTGATAGGAATATGTCAAAGCATGAATAATATATCAGTGGTTAAAAACATAATGCCGAAATTGAGTTCAAATGCAATAAGTTAATGGACTGTTAGGGCTTGAAGGAATATATTAACTCTTAATTGAAGTATTTTTGTCTTTTTTTTTTAATTCGCTCACAATTCAGTCACTTAATGTGAAGATTAAAGAGGTTATGGACACCAGAAATGCCCACCAATGGGTATGCCAGATGCCATCTCCAAGCTGGCTTTAATGCCCATCTCCATATAACAGGTACTTGTATTACTGCAACAAGGATGATGTAACATAGGAAAATTATTATTCAATGACAAACATAAGATAAATTATTAAATTGGTAAATTCTCTCCCTCATGTTGCAAGTGGTAAATTTCTAATCCCACAGCTAATCATTTCTAGATCTAATTTTCTGAGGAAATTTGCATTATGCTTATTAATTCTGCCTGATATGGTATGCCAACTTTCCTTATCCCAGTATCCCCCAACATGACCACTGAGATGATGGTGGTTGTCCTTACACATCTGGAAGGCACCAGTTGGGAAACATCTATAAAATCAAGAAAAGGAACAACTACCTTTTAAAATATCTGTTTATTTTGTAAGATGTATGTTATACAGTATATACATGTTTAGTTCGCATCGAGTAATGTAGTCTGAAAAGAGAAAGAAAGAAAGAAAGAAAAAAAAAAGAAAGGAAGGAAGGAAGGAAGGAAGGAAGGAAGGAAGGAAGGAAAAAAGGAAGGAAAAGAAAGAAAGAAAGAAAGGAAGGAAGGAAGGAAGGAAGGAAGGAAGGAAGGAAGGAAGGAAGAAAGAAAGAAAGAAAGAAAGAAAGAAAGAAAGAAAGAAAGAAAGAAAGAAAGAAAGAAAGAAAGAAAGAAAGAAAAGGGATGGGGAAGGGAAAGGGAAAGGGAAAGGAAAAGGGAGACCAAAATCACCAACTGAACTTCCATGCCTAAGAACAGACTTGAACTCGGCTTTACCCAGTATTAGTCCATCATTCCAACTTCTATACTAAATTGATTCCAGCAGTATTATTCTTATATTTCCTATGAAGATGGCTGAACAAATTTAGGTATGGGGCAGACCTTCCAGCAAATGATACTGAAGGATTATGATTTCTTTGACTCAGTTAAGATAAATACACAGGGCAAAATTCTTTTAAATACTTTTAAAACAAGCTCCATCTTTTATTATACTACTTTTACCTGGTCACTCACCATGCCACATGTTCTCAATCTATTCAATTTTTTTCAAACATACAGAAATTAACTTCTGTGCTGATGCACACTATGGTGTTTCCATTAGTCATTGAGACAAAAACAAACTGCTAAATCAACTTAAGGTTCTCTGCAAGACTTCAACTTCTCAGCAGTCCAATTAAAGGTAACAGAGGCATGCTATCTTTCACTTCACAGTGTATACAAATGCTATACACTCATACACGTGTGTGTGTGTATATATATATATATATATAAGCACACACATATACTGTACATACACTGACTAATGCTGTCTGTATGGTAAACAGATTTTCAAAACTGTTAACATAATATAAAAATATATCAAAATTATTCATCAGAGACAAATGTGAAATAAGTAAATACACTATGAATAGAAATTTCTTATTTCAGTCTACAGCTTTTCTGCAGCTCTGTCTTTTATCTATAGATTACAATCAGCAGACTGAGATCTGCAAGAAAGCAATTATAACGCATTTGGAGAGCAGAATAAAAGATTCACAAACATTAGATCATTCATAAAACATGATATGAATGTATCTTAATCTATCAGGAATGAGTCTGGAATGTATGCAAATATTAGATCATCTCAGGTAAAGAAATTATCTTTATCATGGGCCAAGGACATGAGGGAATGATATTTTATATCCTCATAGATTGTATGTCATTATAAAGTACTGGGAATTTGGATGATGTTGGCAGAATGAAATGAATATTTGTGTGGGATTTGTTGCTGAAAAATACTGAATAGAATCTAAATGATCCTTGGGGGGGGGGGGAATGATGAAAACCCTAGGAAAGAAGTATCACATTCTGTGATTCAGAAGGAAAATAAAAGACTAGTAGGTGGGGACTCAGGAATAATTATTCTAGGATACATGAAAAGCATCATTGCCATTATTTTTGTTTCCCTGTATATGTTTAATGTAGAATTTGAGGCTGTAATGTAGAGTTTAGGGCTTTAATGTACCAGAAAGGAAAAGACAGATAAAATGATGGATAAGCCATGATTTTTAATGCCCTCCCACACTCAAGGAGGGGTGTTTCATCTTTTCTTCCCTCCTTCCCTCCACTCTGACCAATAGGAGCAGAATAAATTAAAGATGCTCAAAAGAGAACAGCATTGTCCCATTACTGGCCATGAAAAGTCCTAGCCACAAAGCTCTAGAACCATATGAATCAATATATGAGCACAACACCAGAGGCTCAAAACACCAGTTACTTTTAGAAAAGCAGTCACCCAAGACTTAAGGTCTAGACAGACCAATCTGAGCACAGTCTCCATTGACTACAGGAAAGCCTATGATTCACTGCCACACACATGGATCTGTGAATGCTTGGTGCTATACAAAGTCAACATAGAATAAAGGAGTAAGTACAATTGCAACTCCTCAGTAAGATGGCATCCAAAGATGAGCTGCTAAGAGAATACTGGAGATAGCAGGAGACATAGGAGGAAGATCAAAAAGAGAAAGTGCCATGTCAAGACAAGACCCTGCATGGGATGTACCAAGGACAAACAGCTGAGGTGGCAGACATTGAGAAATCCTACCAATGGCTGGAAAGGGCTGGACTAAAAAACAGCACTGAGGCACTGATCATGGGATCACAAGAACAGGCACTAAGCACCAGATCCATAGACTATCACACTAGACAGGACCTTAGGTGCAAACTGTGCAGAGAGGTCTCAGAGGTAATCCAAGACGTAGTGGCAGAGTGTTAGATGCAGATAGGAACAGCATGCTCTGAATGACACAACAAACTGGCATTGTGTACAGGAATATCTGCACATTGTATGGACTAGATTTTTCCAAGCCCTGATAGGAGATTCCATATATGGTTGTGCAGAATAACAGGACTAAGATTCTGTGAGATCTTAGTAAAGGCCAAAGTAGTCCCAGTGTTGATAGGAGCACTTGGGGCTGTAATTCCCGATTACACAGATTATTAAGTTAATTTCCTTAATTTAACAATCTCCAGATATACCAGAACTACAATGCTTAGAGTAAACCCCTAATACTATAGGTGGTACCAGGTTGAAAAAACACAAGAACCATATATTATTCTCCTGTCCACTCTCAATTCTGTGCACTTACGTGAAAACTATATATGTAGAAGATTCCTGATGTACAAGGAGGATCGGGAAAATGTGAGACTAGCTGGGTAACAGATGGATTTGAACAGAACGTTCTATTCTGCAACAAAGTTCTAAGTTTACTGATATGGAACTAGGATTACTGATAAGCAATAAGCAAAAGTTGAAAAGGAAACAATTTAGCATGCACGTATGTAACATATTGACAAAGAAACCAGAGATCCTTAAAATTCCTGCCAACTTTCTTCAGCATATTTATTTCCATTCTTCAAATGCTCACATTTCAGTGCAAGATCTGATTTTGGACCTACAGCTGTAAAATTATGCCTTGCCTGCCTGGTATTATGACTCTTCTATTCTAAGAGTGGTTTCCAATTTTGAGTCTCTAGTTAGAAATGCTTTGAGTATTGTCAATATAACTCACTGGTGACTTTCAAAAGCCAAAATGAACACTGTGTTCTCTTAACATTATCTGGTTCGCCTGTCACGCTAAGTCATAATACAGTGAGGTTTGTTTGTTTGGCTTACTCAAATGCACAAGCCTACGTCAAAAAAGAAGTTTTAATTTACAAACTACCATGGAGAGGTACATCTTGACTGAAAGTGTCACTCCTTTCTCTCCCCAGATTTTCAGTTTAACATAGATACCGATATACAGTAAAACTTGATATAGAAACCCATAGGAGACTCACTACAAAAGCTTCCACTTTATTCCTCAGTGGATGTGTTTCTGTAAAACTGTTCCAATGAATCCTCTTCCAGGTTACTACAAAATATAAAGGATTGAAGCAAATCCATTCATTCATGCAACTCATTTTTACTTCTTCAGCCAACCCCACTAGGCTCCCCTCAAAATGTCATTAAACATTCTGTGGCTATTAAATATACTCAGTCATTATTTTATGGCTTAGAAGATTTCCCTCTCTCCTTTGTGAGTTTTTAAAAAAATATCCTGCCTTCTAGCTCCACTACTTCAGGACTCCCCTATATATTATATATACTTTTTTAAAATTCTCATTTTATAGCTTATCCTCATTTCTCTTTGGCTCTGTTTGGCTCTAAGCCTGTCAGGAATAGCCTGTGATAGTTACCTGAAGGAATGATTATGCTTTTCTCTTGCATATAATGGGTGTTTCATTTTGACTCAGGCTTTGGATTTTTTAAAACTAATGAAAACATATATATAGCCAAATATAAAGCCCTTGGTTGAATATTCTAGTAGAGTTTCGGGGAAAATGTAATGTTTTTAATAGTGAGAGTGGAGATTAAAATCTCTCTGACAGACTGTAAAAGTTCCAAGCATTCATACAATCTATCAGATGCCAAAACAGGATCTGCCCTCCAAGGCCAAATAATAGCTTGAGATGGAAATACTTTTATTAAAACCATAGACAATGAAGTGGCTATCAGTGGTGAGAAGAGACATGGTGTTGCTCCACACTGAAAGGAAAAGAGATTTCCATGAGCTGATCAGTAAGTAGTTAACTTATTTTTTACAATTTAAAATTCAAATTGTCTATGGTATAGTATCATTATATATAATAAACCATCTATTAGTGAAATAGGGCAGTATTGCAAATCAAATTCTGATTTTCACATCATGTAACAAACCTTCTCCAATTGTAAATATATGCAAGATTCATTTGCTTTGCTTTGTCAATGTTCAGGTCTATTTGTCATCAGCAAGGGTATGTTTACAGGTTTGGGAATCTGTGGCGCACACAGAAAGCTTACTAGCCAATCCGTGCTTCTTTGAATGCCACAAAAGGTTACATTTCAAATTATTTTGAGCATGAAACTACCCATCTTAAGGGCAAAAATGTTGCATCAAGTATGAGATGACTGTACTGAACATTTTTGTTTTTTGAGCTTGAGTATTTGAGTATTTCAAATTTGGAATAGTTCTTACTCGTTCAAATATTTCTTAAAATATCAAAACAAACCACTTTCTCCAAAACTTTATTGTTTACAATTTCAGGCTGACTTCAGAGAATTACCAGTCCAGCAAACTCTTGGTAGCCAGTAAATGAGAACTTGACTCTATGTTCATGACTCCCTTCCCCCTCTTCATCAACATGGACAATAATAAATTGTAGTATTACCTTTGCTTCTTTGGTTACCATAATGGAAACATTTTCATCTTCAAGAGTTCTAAAAACTTTTGTGCTAGCTTTTGGGCTTTATCGTGCCTACAGGCTTCTAAGATGAGTGCTTGGAGTTAGGAGCTGGGGAAATCAAACTTCCCTTCCACTGACAGCACAGACCATTCCTTTAGTATGAATAGTAATACTAATAGCAATGACACTTAGACTTATATACCACTTCCCAGTGCTTTACAGCCCTCTCTAAGCGGTTTACAGTCAGCCTATTGCCCCCCAAAATCTGGGTCCTCATTTTACCGACTTTGGAAGGATGGAAGGCTGAGTCAACCTTGAGCCGGTGAGGATCAAACTGCTGGCAGTTGGCAGAATTAGCCTGCAATATTGCATTCTAAACACTGTGCCACAGCTCCTTAGCAACAAGGCGATCATATATTGTTCTTTCATTAACAAGTATTTGCTGTCCAGAAACAAAATTTATTGATCCTGTAGGATGGATGGTCCCACTATCAAACAGTTCCCCAGTTGGCTAACAATCATAGCCAATGCATACTCCTAAATGAGTCTATGTCCACATTGAAGAGATAATCAGTGGGGTGACTGAAGATTCTGACATGGACCCAGTATTCTTCAACAACTCCCTAATTTATTTAGATGAGGGGGTACAAGGGAATCTTATACTGTAAAATGTGTGGATGACACAAAGCCTGAGAGATTGCTACATCTCAAAAGACAGGTTCTAGTTCAAAGGGATTTTGATAGACTTGAATACTGGCCTTACTCAACAAAACATTCTTCAGTGGTAAAAAAAATCAAAACTTCTCCACTTAGGCAAGAAAAAAAAAACCCAGATCCATAGGTACAAGATCCCTGGTAGTGCAATGAAATAGTGCAGGTAATTCTGCCCACAGCCAGGAGTTCGAACCTGATGGGCTCAAAGTTGGTTCAGTCTTCCATCCTTCCAGGGTCAGTAAAATGACAAGCCAGATTGTTGGGTGCAATATGCTGATGTTGTGAATGCTGTAAAGCACAATGGAATGGTAGAAAAGTTTAAGTGCTATTGCACTTTCCAACCATTGCACTTCTATATGCAACTTCTTCAATATTCTTAGAATTTCTTCTGTAAAAAGATAGTTGATCACATCCCAGAACTAAATCTGGTACCTGTCTCAGGTTTTCAAACCTTTCTACTAACCACATTGAACATATCCATTTTAATGGCTATTTCAAAATGCCTTTGGTTGTTAATTAAAATGTTTTTATCTCTCTCCCTAAATCCTTCTTTGCCATGGCTCACTCACAAAATTAGACACCTGTTTAAGTCCCTCAGGTTACTTTCCTGAGATATCCCATGCAATATTAAGGCTGCAATATTAAATTTACATGCCACCCTTCTCAGTATCCAAAGTGACTCTGGACAGCTTACGATATAGTAAAAATATAAAAACAACTGCTAGTCAACCTGGCATCTCTAGACATGTTACACTACGATTTCTGGAATTCCCAGCCAGCATGAGCAGAGGTTCCGATACATTTTGAGACCGATATACAATATATTCAATAACATGTTGAGAGTGATAGTTCAGTACATCTGGAAAGCATCAGATTAGGGAAAGTTGAGTTAAATGAGAAATATATGCAAACAGCTTATTAACAGAAAGTTTTTAAGCACAATTTTCAAGACAGAATAGGAGGAACTGTCAAGAAAAGAAAGGGAAGAATCAAGAACAAGGTTTACATGATCAACCTGGCTATGTCAGCAGAAATACAAAAACACACTTGGTAGCCAGGATGAAAAAGCAAGGGTCTTGAGGAATAATGATCTGGCCTCTTCTTTAACCTTGTACATCCACACATATATACAATACAGATTGCGGCATGCATGAAAGGCCAGAATCAGGCAATTTGTTCTCAGAAAACAATGTGATCGTGGCATCTGGATATTCACCCTTAACAAGGACATATAGGAAGAAAGTGTCAGAGGGAAGAGAAAAAAAACACAATTGTGCCCTAGTCAATGATGTAGCTACTGCATTATCTTTTAAACTGTGCCACTACATTGTCCAGCCATCCATTGCCAAGAGAATGCAGCCAGGTACCTCTACCTTAAGGTTATACAATTATCATTATCCTGAAGACCTTACCCAGCATTTGGTTCTGGGTTTGCTCAAAAATATACATGGTGCCAGGATATATAAATGGGTAGGGCAGTCAAAAGCTAGCAATCTACAGGAAAAAAAAATAAAAAATGAAATTAACTTTATTCAGTAAAGATTATTTCTCATACATTAAATGACACTTGAAATATTACAATTCAACAGCAACTTCTGGAGGGGACAAGGGACCAGAACATGGGCTTTAGGAAACAACATATATCCTTGCACCTCAGCTTGTACATCTCTGCTTTACGTAAGGTTGAAGCCAAGAAGGCTTCAAAATGCCTCTGAAATAGGTTTCTGTGTATTCTCATCAGTTTTTTTAAAAAAAATCCTGAAACTGGGCAGCACGAGTCCAAGCAACCAAAATCCCCTTGTGGCACATGTTTCAGTAATGAGACTAAGGAAATACAAAGAAATAGACTAGAGGTGACATGATAGCAGTGCTCCAATGTCTAAGGGGCTGCCACAAAGAAGAGGGAGTCAACCTATTCTCCAAAGCACCTGAAGGCAGGACAAGAAGCAACGGATGGAAACTAATCCAGGAGAAATCCAACCTAGAACTAAGGAGAAATTTCCTGAAAGTTAGAACAATTAATCAGTGTAATGACTTGCCTCCAGAAGTTGTGGGTGTTCCAAAACTGGAAGTTTAAAAACTTGAGATTGGACTATCATTTCTCTGAAATGGTATATAGGGTTTCTCGCTTGAGCAGGGGGTTGGACTAGAAGACCTCCAAGATCCCTTCCAACTCTGGTATTCTGTTATTCTTAAATATTTGAATTAAATTTGGTGGACATACTCTCCTATGTGGCCATCCCAGCTTAACCTTGGCTATAACCTTGGCTGTTGTCACTATTCTAAATCACATCAGATCTTCAATATCTCTTTCTTTTGAGGTTGTCACTGATAAATGCAAGAAACTGCTGGCATGAATTTATCTAATCTCTAAGAATCCATACAGTCCAGCAGAGACAGAGAGAAGAGGACTGATGCTCAAATCACACTTGAGTCCTCTAGATGGATTTGAATTTGGCCTCTGTACCCAGTGCATTAAAGCAGGAAGGTTGTCACGGGGACTAACATAATGCCAAAATGAGAAAGCACTTTTCAGAAGATACCTTAAGACCCAAGTTGAACAGATCTACTATAGAACTCAGCAGGCAAGGAAGGATTTTCCTGAAACCCAGTCCATCTTCTCCAAAGCATTTTACTGCCTACTTTGAATGAGAAGGATGGACTAATTCTCAGGTTAGCGCATTTATTTTACAGCCTTGCCTTCCCAAAAGGAAAAATGGATCACCTTAAAAGCTTGCTAAGGCAGTGCTTTCTCTGGGTGTGTGTACATTGGGGGAGGGCGAAACCTAGACAAACCGCCATAACGTAAACCAGGAAGGAATTTTTTTCAAAGGTTCCATTAAGTGTTTAAACAAGAAATCTCAAGGTAAGCACATGGCTCTCTTTGCAACATCTCAGGATAAGAAGCGCCCTGAAATAAGTTGGAAGGAGAGCTCTGAAACCTGGTGCGAAGTTGGCAAATTGTGCTTGGAACAACAATCGCCGATCGCCCGATCACCCAATCACCGTTTTAGAAATCAACAGAAGTGCCAGGAAGGAGGAAAAGCTAGCCATTGACGCCGCCAATTCCTCATCCCGGTGCTTTTCAAAGCAGATTCGCATCATCAACCGGAAAGGAGAGGAAAAAAAAAAGTAACCCAAACTACAATGTTGTTGTAAGACAATAAGAAAGAGACAGAATAAGCCATTCTTACCTTGGCTTCACATTTCTTGTGACAGGACAGCTTGCAACCTGTGCAGAAACAGAAACGAGGGCAGCAGGGTTGAGGAAAGGAAAGGGAGGGAGGGAGGGTATGAAAAAAGAGGGAAATTAAAATCAAAAATCTTGCCTTTCCAAACCAAAACATGCAAGAACTGGGAAGAAAAGGGGCCTCACCCAGGAAAAAAAAACGGAAGCCGGAGGTGGGGGTGGGGGGAGAGCAACCGATGAGCAAATCCTCCCCACACTTCCAATTTTCTTTCAAGCCACCAACATCAAAAAGCACAACACAATCACCAACAATAACAAGTCCTTAAAACTATGTTACCAAAGGAGCTGCTTCCAGGTTTTTGTGTGGTTTTTGTTTTTAAGGACTCTCGCAAGAAGCGGGGGGGGGGGGGGAAGAGCTACATACCGTGTTATGCAGGAGGGAAGGAGGGAAGGCAGAAAGAAGGGGGGAAATTATCCTCTCGGCACGCTGGCACCTAGCCAACGATAGCCCAGGCTGCACAGGTACAGCCACAGCAGCCAGCCCGCTCCGACAACTCCAATCTTGCAGATAATACTAAGCACATTGTTTGAGAGCTGCCTGCCAGCCCACTGCGCTGTCAGAGGCTGCCCTGAGGCTCTGCATTTTTCCCTCTTTACACTCCCCACTTTCGTGACTAAACTTTACACACACACATACACACACAGAGAGAGATATACACATACACCAGTAGGCTGAGCCCTCCCTCTTTTGGGGAGTCAAGTTTCTAAGTCATTAACTCCAGAAAGAATGTTGGAAATGTACAGGCAATGCTCCCCTCCTTGGGAGGCAGCATCACTTTTCGATTGTATAGATTTGGAACCCGACCAGAAAAAGAGAGAAAGAGAAAGAGAGAGAGAGAGAGAGAGAAAAGAGGGGAATTGTTCTTTGCCTTCTCAAACTCTAGGTTAGAAAACAAAAAAGAGATGACTTACTCAGCCCAATAGTCTCATCTAGCTTTGCTTCCCTGGAACTATTGTGTAAACTGGGCAACCAGAAAACCCAGTTGCAATTTATATTTTAAGACAAAAGTTATTTCCGTTTTTAAAAAAGGAGTGGTGATCTAATCTGCATTGTCCCAAAAACCCTTTATAAATGATTGCTGCTCCTATATAGTAGTAAATGAACTTTGAACAAGGAAATAGGTCTGGGCCAAACAAGCCACAAACAAACTCAAGTTCTGGAGTCCCAATTTATCTCTTAAATCTTCCATAACCCAAACTGGGAATTCTAGTAACACAGGAAATTCATAGATATTTTTTTTTCCTCCCCTTCCCCCAGCCCTCCCCAATGCTCACAGAAAGCTCTGGGCGTCAGAATTCTCCCACATTCCTCCTGAATGGAATTACAATCCTCGATGGTAGAAAACTCCAAGGGCTCAATTAATAGTATGGCTTCAAGTCACTTTAACTTCAGCTAAATTGGGTACCCTAATTTACTGGAGGGTGGAGGGAATCCTTATTTCATTACTTCAGAAAGTTCTACTTAAATAAACAAATATTATTTGTGCTAATCTTTCTAGGTGACGGTCAGACAAAAATAGGGAAAATATTAGGAACATTAGCTAAGTGACGAGGAGGAATCTCCCTAACAACAATACATAGCATGACAATGCATGGGCACACACACACACACACACACACACACCATTGTTTGGATTTATGCACATCAAATATGCATTTGATAAAATCTGCCTTCAGGCAAAGTCAACAGAAGGCCTGAACTGGGTGAATTGCACGCAAAGTCCACAGGAAGAATGCCCTTCCCCAAAAACCAGGCAGATACACCTTCCAATGGGTAGACTTTCTGCCTAGTTTTCAGAGATCTTCTTACCCCACAGGCTGCCTCACTTCATCCACACCTTTAAGGTGGGACCAGAAACCTTAGGAAAGGCTTTTCAGGAACTCTTGGAAGCTACAGGGAATCCACACATTCCTTTCTACCAGTGCAATGCTGGATGCTACCCCAGTTTGAAGGCGCTGAGCCAAAAGTTCAAATAAACAAGTTAAACGTTAAAGAACTAAGTACAGTTTGGCCAGTCCCTGTTAAAGAGAAAACAAGTTTTGTATTGCAAGCCTCCCTGCCATCCACATGCAACATCAACACTGTCAATTGCTGCTTAACCCCCCCCCCCCCAACTGGTCTGTACTTGGGGAAGATCAGCAATGAGTGAAATACAATAGGGTTTTGTCTCATCAAACTTCCATTAAGGATTCAGCATGGCAACAAACTTTTCCCATTCATTTAAATCATGAAACTAGAGCAGGGGTGGGCAACCTTGGCTCTTTTATGACTCGTGGACTTCAACTCCCAGAATTCCTGAGCCAGCATGGCTCAGCTTGGAAACCTCTCCCTTTCCCCTCAGCATGGCTGGCTCAGGAATTCTGGGAGTTGAAGTCCACGAGTCATAAAAGAGCCAAGGTTGCCCACCCCTGAACTAGAGCATGATTATTAATAACCAATATTTCCTATTTCTGTTTATTCCCTTTAACCCAGGGGTCCCCAACCCCCAAGCCATGGCCCACTACCGGGCCTTGAGTGGTTCAGAACCAGCTACAGAAGTGGCAGGCAAGCACACGTGTGCATCCCCACTTGCACGAGGAGTGGGTCAGCACGTGTGCACACATGCTTGCCCAGCACTTGAACAGAATCATCCGCTCCCCTCCCCCACTAGTCCCCAAAGCCATAAAGGTTGGGGAACTCTGCTTTAACCAAACACTGCTCAAAAACTGAAAGCTGAAACTGAGTACATTTTGTAGAAACCGAGCACAGCTACACAACTAATAAAGGTAGCCCTTGATTCACAACCACAATTGGGATTGACATTTCTGTCGCTAAGTAAGGTAGTTGTTTAGTGAGTTGGGCCCAGTTTTATGACTTTTTCCATTGCAGCAGTTGCCGAGTGAATCGGGCGATTGTTAAGCAAATCCAGCTTCCACATTGACTTCACTCGTCGGAAAATGGCTGGGAAGATTGCAAAGGCCGATCATGTGACCCCAGGACCCAGCGACGTCATGAATAGATGCCAGTTACCAAACACTTGAATTTTGATCGTGTGGCTGTGGGGATGCTGCCATAGTTGTAAGTGGGAGGACCATTCGTAAGTCACTTTTTTCAGCATGGTTATAATTTTGAACAGTCACTAAAGGAATAGTTGTAAGCAATGTCAACATTTCAAATTATTCTTTTTCTTCATAGCACGAAGTCAGAGGTAGGCAACCTTGGCTCTTTTATGACTCGTGGACTTCAGCTCCCAGAATTCCTGAGCCAGCCGGCTCAGGAATTCTGGGAGTTGAAGTCCACGAGTCATAAAAGAGCCAAGGTTGCCTACCCCTGCACTAAGTAAACACATTTGTGGCCAAGTTGCATTGTGCTTTTATTTTATCTATCTCTATCCAACATCTGTAAAATAGGAGACCGGATGACACAGCAACATCCCTGGAAGGGATGTTGCCAAGGTTTTATTTATTACCCTTTTTGTAGGGGAAAAGGAGTTTATAGGGCATAGAACTGTGAAGTGGTATATAAGTCTATATACTATTAACTCTACCAGCATCTTCACAAACCTATTTTATTGCTTCCTTTAAAAAAAAATTGTACTGCCAAAAACTCTTGCCTTGCCATCAAATTTTGATAACACAATCTAGGACAGGGGGCCCCAACCCCCGGTTTATGGACCAGTACTGGGCCGCGGCATGCCAGCAACCGGTCCACACAAATAAGCAAAGACTCATTTGCAGGATGCAGGCAGCACATAAAACCATGCACTCTCCGGTCCGTGGAAAAACCTTTCTCCACGGAACTGGTCCCTGGTGCCCAAAAGGTTGGGGATCTCTGATCTAGGATAAGTCTGAGAGATATAAATTGATAAATTGTTCTCTTCAATCGTGTAGATGCCACTGTATCTCAACCACATAGAAAAGTTAAAAATATATTTTCATCTGAGTTTTACGTGACAAACATTCTTTTAGTTTAAAAAGATTTATAGAGATCTGCAATATGTAGCTAAATATCCATTACTGGGATTTTGAGAAACCTCCAATAATTGCGGAGAGATCTGATTTTTCCTTCAATGTCCTTTTTTAGCTAACACTAAATTTCAGATATTTCCTATTTGATGCCAAATGTCATTGTATTTGGTCTCACTGACAATTTTCTACTTCTCTATGAATTAAATAACCAATTAAATAATTAAATAACCACAGAGTTGATTCTTGTCCTGCCTTCAGGTGCTTTGGAGAATAACTTGACTCCCTCTTCTTTGTGGCAGCCCCTGAGATATTGGAATACTGCTATCATGTACCCCCTCGTCCTTCACTTCGTTAAACTAGACATACCCAATTCCAGCAACTGTTCTTTATATGTTTTAGCCTCCAGTCCCCTGTTCATCTTTGTTGCTCTTCTCTGTACTCTTTCTAGAGTCTCAACATCTTTTTTACATCATGGTGACCAAAACTGGATGCAGTATTCCAAGTATGGCCTTACTAAGGCATTGTAAAGTGGTATTAACACTTCACGTGATCTTGATTCTATCCCTCTATTAATGCAGCCAAGCACTGTGTTGGCCTTTTTGGCAGCTGCAGCACACTGCTGGCTCATATTTAAGTGAGATCCCTCTCACAGTTGCTACTATTGAACAAGGTACCACATACTATACCTGTGTGTTTGGTTTTTCTTGCCTAAATGTAGAACCTTACTTTTTTCACCATTGAATTTCATTTTGTTAGATAGTGCCCAGTGTTCAAGTCTGTCAAGATCCTTCTGTATCTTAAGCCTATCTTCTGGAGTGTTGGCTATTCCTGCAAATATGATGAGTTCCCCATCTATCCCCTCATCCAAATCATTGATGAAGATGTTGAAGAGCACTGGGCCCAGGACAGAGTCCTGGGGCACCCCACTACACACTAAATAATAAAAATTAAATAAATAAAATAATAAAATAAATACCAATAAAATAAATCTGGCTGTTCATTAGGCATTGCTTCCAATTGGTTCAATAATTTATACACCATATATAGTGAAATCCAAGACAGCCTCCTGTCTGGTGGTCTATGGCAGGGGTCCCCAACCCCCGGTCTGTGGACCGACACCGGTCTGCAGCATGCCAGAAACCGGTCCGTGCAAACAAGTGAAGCCCCATCTGCAGGATGCAGGCAGCACACAAAACCACGCTCCCTCCAGTCTGCAAAAAAACCTCTCTCCATGAAACCGGTCCCTGGTGCCCAAAAGGTTGGGGACCTTTGGTCTATATTTCTAGACCACAAATTGTTTAGAGTATTTATAACATGTTATCTGTTTTTTCATTATTAGAACACACATGGTTCATTTGCCATCAAGATAATGAATATCACCCATTCTCTCATTTCTGCCTTCTTTAAATGTCCTTATTCATTTTATTCTATTTCTCAAAAGCAAACCCAAGCATTTGTGCAAAAAAGTAATAATACATGTTTGATTAAATTATCTCGGGGGACTTAATTTTTAACTGCAGCAATCTTATGAAGATTTCCTCCCTGAAGCTTCATAGCTGTTTGATATGGTGGCATGACAGAGATTGGTTCTGTTTCTATAAAACATTTAATAGAATCAGAAGAGATGTTATAGGAACACCAAAAAAGAAGTTAATTATCCAGTCAACTAACCCTGAGGGGTTAAAATTAACATCCAAAGATCGAGTCCTTCACAGAGCTAAATCAGCCTCATTTACTCAATCTTGTGGGAATACTGTATCTAAATTCAGTCAACTGAACCATTGTCCCCACATAATACACTAACAGAATTTCACACCAAGTCTGAGCAGCACAGAACGTACCATCTAAGCATTAATTGGTTGTAGAGCCCAAGCCTTGCCTACTATTGCTTGTCTGGCCAGGACAGAATAAGCTAGAAATATCATGAAGACATCCAGTATTCTCCTTGCATGAAGACTCAGTGAGACACTAGGCACTTAATAAAGAAAGTGGATGGGGGCTTTGTGTTCCCAACAGTAATAATTTGGAATCCAGTAAACAAGTCTGAGTGCTGCCAAATGAGTAAGGAGATTTAACTGGGTTAGTGGCTGACATGGCAAAATATGCTGGGAGGAACAGGAAGAGGAGGAAAAAATCGATGCATATAGAATATTTTACTCTAAAATGAAGACTAGTCAATGCTTTGACTAAAATGTTTTGAAGCTGTATCTCATAAAAGTAAACAGGGTCATGCATGGACAATATATGAATGGAAGACCACATGTCAATGGTGTAAATTAGGATGGGAAGTAAAAAAAAAAATCCAGCAAAGGCAATGGCAAAGCATTTTCATACTCTTATGAAGTAAAACACATAGATTTGCCCATGAAGTCATCAAGAGTTGAGCTCAACTCAAAGAAGACTTGAGTTTAACTCCTGCAGAAGTACAGAGTTCCTTCCTCAATTGAGATGATCCCATTCCCATGCTAAGGAGCGAGGCCATCTTTGCAAGTACCACATTCCTGTCTGCTTTCAGGAGACTCTGTCACTTTCTCAGGAGGATAATGAAGGAAGAACACATAAGACAAGGCCTTTTTGGTTTGAAAACTCCCTTAAGTGAAACAGGCAGCAGCCAGTGTATCCTTGGAGAGGTTAGATTACAAGTGAGGCAACCAGGCTGTTCTCCCTGCCTCTTTAAGAAAATTGAAGTCTGAAAGTTTTGGAGGAAGGAACTTTCTTCCTCCTCCTCCTCCTCCTCCTCTGCACCCTGGAGACCCACAAAAACCCAGAACAGCAGAAAGGAGCCAAACAAAAGCACTTTAGACTTTCTACAGAAAGGAGGGAATGCAGCATATTAAACTCTTATTTCAGTGCTGTTGGTAGAGCTTACAATTGTCAGTTAGAATTGAGTTCTTACAGACCCAGAATTTTCTATCAAAATCATCCCTATCACTTTTAAAGAGAGCCACCTTTTAAAATTTCATGTACCATCTCTGTTGAATCCTGAAGTTATACGTAACACATTTTATGCTGCTAACGCGGTATTGTGTAAAGGGATTAAAAACATTATTTTCAAATTACCATTGTACATCCCCGTCTTGTTAAAATTTCTGAAAATTGTGTACATTTACTTGGGCATTCGGTACTGCTGGCCAACTGCTACAATTCTCTACAGCAGAGGTCCCCAACCTTTTGGGCATCAGGGACCGGTTCCATGGAGAAAGGTTTTTCCACGGAAAGTGTGTGGTTTTGTGTGCTGCCTGGGGCTTTGCTTGTTTGTGCGGACCAGTTGCTGGCTTGCTGCATACCCACGGACTGGGGTTTGGGGACCCCTGCTCTACAGTATATCGCCAGCCTAAGCTCTGCAAGGACCTAAACTGAGACCATTTTGTCCAGAAAAGCCAAGTCTATACCACAAATTGGATTGGTTTGGGAGTAGCATATTATGCATACTCAGGCATTGTCTTTGGTAAATCATGGCATATTACTCATTTCTGATTTCTTCAATACATCCTGGTGACTATGTCAAGGCTTATGGAGACATCTGAATCTTGAGTTGGTCTGGCAAAAACCAGAATGAAGAGCAAATTGTGAGGGGGGGGAAACTAATAATTATCATACAGATCCCCCCACCATTTAAAAGTCACCCCACTGAAGCCAGTGGGGTTACTTATATACTTAAGAGCTTAATTTACAACTAAATTTCTAGCTTGACAAAGCCCACTTGTGTAACCTTTGCCTTATGAACAGGCAAAATAAGACTGTAATAGGAATACAGCAGTGTGTTATGTGTCATGTAGAGGCACTATTCGAATTCTTTTTTCAGATATTCAAAAAATAGCAAGGCTTCAGCAATAGTCTCAGAGGCCATCCATTTGCCAGCTATGGGCTTAAAAAAGGGCACAATTGCCAACTCAGTGCATAGACAAAAGCTAGATTGCAGTTCTGTTTCCATTGGCTCCGGAATCAAACAACAACTTGTCCTTAAATGATTTAGTGTTGAGTGATTTTCATGACTTGGAGGGCTGGGTTCCTAATTTTGTTCTAATGAAGAAGCAGCCCAGAATCTCCACCCATTTATGTCTTAGTAATAAATAACATAGATAACCAAAATTTTGTAATGTTTTCTTTTCCTTGGGGGGGGAGGGAGGCTGTTTCTTTTACTAGCATTAGAAAATGCCACTGATATAATATGGGGTGGGTCTGCATTGCTGAAAAAGTAGTTCATTCTTACTTAAATATATGGATTTATTCGTTATTTCAAATGCGCTTTTGCTTGATCTTG
This sequence comes from Protobothrops mucrosquamatus, assembly GCF_001527695.2. Lineage (NCBI taxonomy): Eukaryota > Metazoa > Chordata > Lepidosauria > Squamata > Viperidae > Protobothrops > Protobothrops mucrosquamatus. The sequence goes on along the minus strand of NW_015386499.1, from coordinate 62,984 downwards.
GGATCTATGAATGAACATTTAACCAAATTGAGTCTCCCTATGGTTTAACTATCTATACTTTAAATTAATTGCAGTCTTTGTCTCCATCAAAAAAAAATCCAAAGAGTTTGCAATGTACATACTCAGCGGCCCCCAACTTTTTGAGCACCAGGGACCTGTTCCGTGGAGAGAGGTTTTTCTGCGGACCAGAGGGGGCGTAGTTTCCTGTGCTGCCTGCATCCCACAGATGGGGCTTCGCTTGTTTGCGCGGACCGGTTGCTGGCATGCCACAGACTGGTGCAAGTCCACAGACAGGGGATTGGGGACCCTTCTACATACTCCAAACTCTATTTTAATTTTTAAAATACTTCACCTGCATTATCACTATACTAGTGTCATTAAGTAATCCATAACTGGGCATCCCATGATAATGGCAATAATTGAAAGTAAGAAAAGAGTAACTATATTTTATACATATTATCATTAACAATTTGATCAAAATAAGCTACACTTTCAGTGAACACGGTCAGATTTATTGTCAATGCATGGTGAACAAGTTTAATAGGGGATACAGAACTTAGTATTATTAATAAATTAACAATAACCTGCATGGTCGACGGAAGTATTTGAAAGCAGAGTGGATCTATGGAAAGCTACAAAGAACCAATACTGGATGGAACCAATAGAGGAACTGGCACCTGGGTCTAATGAAAGCCAGGAAGTATGGAAATCATTGAATAAACTGTGCATGGGTATAACAAGATCCAGAGATATTCTGAATAGATGGGGCTATCCACTGGCTTGTGCTCTTTGTGATTGTGCTGACATGCAGACAATAACACATAAGTATACCTGCTCTTTGGGTCCCGATCAGCGTACACTTGAGGACCTCATGGCAGTGCGACAGAACACAATTAAAGTTGCTAGTTTCTGGGCAAGATCTGTTTCATTTGTACATATTTTAATCTTTCATTTTATATTTTAAATTTTATCTCATATAGTGTGCCTTATTTTAATTGTGATGCTTCTGACATGAATAAACAAAATAAATAAACATGCAGAGTGGTAATGTTTAAATTAAAGGCATCCATTATCATTTAATTCCCAATAAAAGGACTATACAGGATGGATGGATGGATGGATGGAGAGAGAGAGAGAGAGAGAGAGAGAGAGAGAGAGAGAGAGAGAGAGAAAGAACATTTAGAATTCTATTGAAGTCAAGATCACCATTGAAAATTATTGTCAACAGAGCATGAATATCAACAAAATGGTAGCTATGGAGAAGCCTATACAATCCCAAAATATTTATTTCCCAGAATGGCAGGTTAGTGAGGTCCACAATAAAGTTACTGCCTCAACATCAAATACCTAGTAGAGCTGGAGGCAAATGGAAATTATAACTCATTCCTTTGAATCCTACACTCCCATCACATAATCTCCTGGTCATTTTTCATCCATCTGTAGAGTCTTATCCTTCATTTGGAAGTGTCCTGAACTGTTTCATGGAGAGGATATTGAGTTATTTACAACAGAAATCAATACAGCAAGTTATGAGGCTGCTTAATTCAAAGGGCAGAAATCTCCTTTCAACTCTGTGGGTGCCTTCTCTGTGGGTGCCCCCACCCTCTGGAACGAACTACCCCCCGAGATCCGGATGATTCCGGATCTCCTTACTTTCCGCCGCGCCCTCAAGACATGGCTTTTCCAGCAAGCGGGCCTGACCTAGGGAGGATTTTAGGTAGGGATGATTTTAAAAATAATTTTAATCGGAAACACAGCTGGCAATATTTGGTTTTTAATTCGGCTTTTATTGGGGTTTATATTTTTTGTATTTCTGTATTTTTGTATTTTGTGTATAGTATTTGTTTTTTAATATGCTGTGAACCGCCCTGAGTCCTATGGGAGAAGGGCGGTATACAAATTAAATTAACATAACATTAACATAACATAACTCAGGGCTGAATTCTTTTAGCTATGGAGGTGGAATTTTAGAGACCACCAGTTGATAAGAATGTCTTTGAAAGCTCTGAATCTGAGTCTGTGTGGCTGAATTGGCAACAGGGCCATATGTCTGGATTTATTCTGCACTCTGAGACCAACTTCATCCACTTTCTTCCCCACCCCACTCAAATAGCCAAAATTTTGACTTGCTGCCAGCCAAGCCTTGGGTTGGGTTGGGTCAAGTTCAATCAACCCAGAGTGGTTTACATTGGTAGCTGCAGCCCTTGCCAGAAACAGCATCTGTTACTTTGATACACAAGACAGTCATTGTTCTTAGCAAAGGAAGGTTACAGGAGCAAGGGACTGCACTACAGGATATGTTACCTTTCCATTCTTAGTCCAAAGTCTGTACAGACAGGGGGGTGGGTCCTGGTTGGTTGACTAGCAAGAAGGGGAGCCTTGAACTCTGCTCTCTCTATGCATTTTGTGGTGTTTGTTTTTTCTGAGTCAAAGATTGGGGACAAGGATCCCGACATGCTTAACTGTACTTGGGAGAGGAAGTAGACTATCAATATCTCTCATGATTTGCCTCTCCCAACACTTTTTGAATCTTACCTTTAAATATGTTCTTTGTTCTCTTTAGCTTTATCTAAAGCAGTCTCAAGTGCTCATTGCTGTGATAAGCTCTATGAGGACTGATCAGTTAATTCAAACTACAATTCGATGCCATAGCTAAGCTGTGAGTCACCAACCAATGTATCCAGCCACATCTTCCTTACCCATAGCTCCAAGCTTCTTTTTTACATCACTTTTGGCTGGGTGGATATTTGTTAAAGGGCTTTTAATTAAAAATAATTTAAAAGTAAAGTTATCAAGTTGCAAAGAAAACACCAACTTCAACTTCAGTGTTTACAGTATTTCTACAAATGTTTATGGACCTTACAAAACCAGTACTTTCTCAGTAAAGGTATTTATTAGTCCAGAAACGTTAGGCTGACTAATAGACAGCATGGGAAGGGGTGAGAGGCAAGCCAAAGAAGTGGAAGAGACAACTTTAATAGTGGGTCTTCTGACATACTGGAGTTTTATAACTTTTTGTATAACATCATCCATGTCACCATGTTGCAAGGATATCTAACATACGTTTCTTAAATTCTAAACACCTCCATTTGACCCAAATTGGGGAGTGTGTGTTACTGCACTGTGCTGTTGGGCAAGCTAATAATGGCTCTGTCACCCTGCACACTCTTTAATTTGAATATAGGGCAACTTATTTAGGACTAGTATTTCCACTTTAGAATTAACATTAAAAATGTATGTCAACTGTCCGACTAGCAAATCCAAAAAAGGAATCTCTAAGGCTTTTGACGGCCATAAAAGATAAGCTTTATTGAATACACACCTCAGAACTGAAGAAGCAAAACCAGCTCTAGTTTTCCTGCAAGAAAGTTTGCCTAGTTAACAATAGCTTTCCTTAACCCCCACCCACCAGGTGTTCACATTGCCCAATCATATATCTTTGGTTTGTTATGGGAATGGTCCACTTCTCCATCAGACATCTGCATTAATGACCTTGGCATTCTTGTAGACTCTCATGGTCTGTGGATGGCTTTTTGTAATCCTGTTTCCTTCCTTTGCTTTCTACCACTCTCCCTGGTTTCTATGGCAAGTTGAGTAGCGATCGAATTTAGCAGGCACCTTAGCGATTCAATCTTGACAATATATTTCTTCCAGATAACATGCAGAAAATTATTATTGGATCTTTTCAGTCCCATCTGGAACATTTCGATGTTCTTCAATCACATCAACTTTCCTCAGACCTCCAGTTTATATATAAGAGATATTGTAAAAAGAGTAAAACTGCAGTATGGCAGTTGAAAATGTCAAGGTGTTCACAATCAGACCGATCTGTCTGAACTCCATATATATATATATATATACAGGGCTTTTTTTCTCGGAGAAAAGGTGGCGGAACTCAAACCTGGCCACGCCCTCATCAAACCCTAGGACCGCCCCTTTAGAGAACAGGAATGCAAGTAAAATTTGGGAGGGGCTATTTCCGGTGCGGCCGGCCCGGAAAAAGGTGCCGGAACGCGGTTCCGCCGCGTTCCGGCTGAAAAAAAGCCCTGTATATATATATATATATATATATATATATAATAATGAAATTATAATGTATACAGTAAAAATTGCAGGAAAAAGAAGAAGTAACAACGCCAATGACAATCTAATCTCACCGTTTAAAATGTATGAACATTTTAGGATGATTTAATCTCTGAAAAAACTAAATACTTGGAAAATTGGGAGCAAAATGTATTATCACTATTAAGAGTTAACATATTTGTTTTATTTATTAAATTCATAGACTGCCTCTCTTGAATGAATTTCAGTGGCTTATCAAATTAAAGTACGCTGAACATGAACTCATACATCCATGGTATGATAAAACACTACCACAACAGTGACAACAGAGACATCGCTATTCACTCAAAACCACTCTGAAAGAATTCCATTTTGGCTTTCTTCAGAAGGCTAATACAGGTGGGGCCCATCTCACTTCCAGAATATTTATAATATTCTTCCCTTGATGACTAAGCTGCTTAACTTTGGGGATCTCTTCTAGCCCTAAAATCCACTGAATTGTGAATATGGCATGATACTCTTTGGAATATGCTTAACATCCATTGGGTTCCATGTTATGGCACCATCACTGCGATGGAGAACACATGTGTGCCAACAGAGTTGTCCATTTGCAGCAGTTTTTATCACGAGAACCTGATAATCTTCTTCAAAACCAAGGGACATCTGCCCACTCCTTCAAGTAGCTCATTGAGCGATGGGGCCAATCTTGTTTTTCTGACTAACCTATTTCATGGGTTGTTTTGTGAAAAGAAAACAAGGGAAAATACCCCACCCTCTGTGCTGCCTTTAGGTCTCAAAGGAAAGGTGGGGTGTAAATAAGCATAAGTCATATAAATATAAGACTCTGTGTAGCAGCTACTCTGAGCACTGCAGGGGCTGTGAAAGACCATGCTGTTTCTGCTGCAGTATTATCGTTTGTGTATTTCCACTCAGGGCAACGCACCCAAGAATCACTCAAGTGAAAGCACATTGGAAGGTTCAGCGACTCAAATAGCTGGAGGACGGCCAAGAAATTATCCACATTCCCAGAAGAGCCAGAATCCTTAAAGGCGGGGAAGAAAACAGGCAAAGAGACACATTATCATTCCTCTTGAATTCCATTTATTCTGTTTTAATTTCCGTGGTTTTCTATAGCATGTTTTGTTTGTAAAAGGCTTTACTATTCTTATCTGAGAAGGGACAGCAATAACCTCCTGGGAGAACTGGAAAGCATTCTGGAATTGCAAGCATTTGAGAACGTCTCCAGAAACACTTCTATTTGTTAATATTTTACTCAAAAATTAAACCCTCATTGCTGATACGGTTCAGTCTTGTAGTACACCTAATGGCCAAGAAATGTTTGTCAGTAAAGCCAGATTCTATTAGTTCTCTAACAGAACAGGAAGCAGCAAATGCTGTTTGAGGTCATAAACAGGCAATATATAGGAAGCCAGAGCAAATAGGCTGGTTTTGAGTATTTAAGAACTGGGTTCAAAACCCTGATTTGCAACATCCGTGTTCCTAATGTGGCAACTGCAGCATCAAGGGACCAGTTGCTTGTGTGAAAGAAATTGCTGCGGATCAAATGCAGTAAAATTCATGCCAGCTCAGATTAATTCCATGCTAGCTCAGATAAATTCAGATACTAATCATCTAACCCAGTGGTTCTCAACCTTTTTAATGCCGCAACCCCAACCGGTCGTAAGTCGAGGACTAAACCAGTCGTAAGTCGAGGACTAAACCGGTCGTAAGTCGAGGACTAAACTGGTCGTAAGTCGAGGACTACCCAACCGGTCGTAAGTCGAGGACTTTCCCTGCCCGGGAGTGCCACGCATGCTTGGTTCCGCCCCCTGCGCCGGCCGAGGCATAGCTGGCAAGCGGCAGAGACGGAGCAGGCCGACCACCAGCTGGCCCAGCCCAAGGGAGGTAAGGCACCCGCCGGAAAAGGGAAAAAAATGGCGGACAAAAAAAATGGCGGACAGCCTTGCTTGGCGACCCCTGTGAAATGGTCGATCGACCCCAAATGGGGTCCCGACCCACAGGTTGAGAACCACTGATCTAACCAAAGAGAAAGAGACTGAGGAATAACATGTTTACCAATGAAACAGCCTTTTAACGGGGCAAATGTCCACAGCCTGAATTTATGAATAGAACTAAGAGCTCAAGTGACCTCGGGGTTAGAAAACAAGCAACTTAAATGTTACTTTGCATCTTTCATGTTGATATGAGAGCATACAACTGAAAGACTGCAAGTTTTTAGCTCTGCTTAATTATTTATAGTCCAACATCCTGCTTCCCACAGGCAAAGGAGTCAATCCGAGGCTTCCAATCAGACCACCACAGTCACAACAGGCTTTGCCAGCTCTTACCTTCCTCAGCCCCACCCAGCTTCTAAAATCAACACAAACCAGTAGTTGTTAGCATTTTGCCCCCAGGTTGGAAATTAAACTGTAATGGTACTTAATAATCTTATCTCCCAGGAGTCCTTCTAAGCTGTTTTTCAAGCCTGCTAAGCCAATGGCCATCACTGCACCTCATGGCAATAAATTCCAGACATTCAGCATGGTGTGAAGAGCCTTCCAGCTGAAGGAGAACACAGCATCTCCTTCTCCCCCCCCCCTTCCTTTGTGGGGACAGTGAGGACCACTCAAAGGAGAATCACAAAAATCTAAACTACTAGAAAAGAGAAAATGTAGGGGGGGGGAATCCTATCCAGTGCTGTGAAGACAGGGTGTAGTTGCTCTCAAATTTAAGTATCTGAGGGTCTGCCATAAAGAAGTGAAAGTGGCAATTGTGCAGGAAGGCCATTGAACCATGAAGTAGGAGTGCAGGGTTAGGAAATCAGATAAAAAGGATGCACTGTGGAAAACTGACTGATTTTAGAGTGCTTCCCAATTTGACAAAATATTAGATGTGTTCGTACATCACACATTTACCTATATTTAACTGAAGTACAATTAGCTGCATTTTCAGGTTTGATCTGACATACTGCACCATATATTATTTGAGCCTAAACAACACACTAAGCTAAAATGTACTGGCTAGTTTTTTGTTTTGCATATTGTTTGAACATAGCCATCTTCATTATGAAAGGATAGACAATTCATTTAGCACAAGAGCATAATGACCATGCAATCCAGATGTTGCTAATTTCAGCAGATGTCTATGGAGATTCTCAGTCATCCAGGCCATAGGTATCCCAAAGATGCTTTTTCATGAGGCAACTGCACTTTCTTGTTTTTAATAATAATAATAAAGTTGGAAGGGACCTTGGAGGTCATCTAGTCCAACCCCCTGCTCAGGCAGGAAACCCTATATCATTTCAGACAAATGGCTGTCCAGTCTCTTCTTAAAAACCTCCAGTGTTGGAGCATTCACCACTTCTGGAGGCAGGTTGTTCCACTGGTTAATTGTTCTGTCAGGAAGTTTCTCCTTAGTTCTAGGTTGCTTCTCTCTTTGGTTAGTTTCCATCCATTGCTTCTTGTCCTGCCTTCAGGCACCTTGGAAAATAGCTTGACTCCCTCTTCTTTGTGGCAGCCCTTGAGATATTGGAACACTGCTATCATGTCCCCCCTCATCCTTCTCTTCATTAAACTAGACATACCCAATTCCAGCAGCCTTTCCTTATATATATTAAAGCGCTCCATGGCAATGGACCTAGGTATTTGCAAGACCGCCTCCTACCAAACACCTCCCTTCGACCAGTCCGCTCCCACAGAGAGGGCCTCCTTAGAGTGCCGTCGGCCAGACAATGCCGGCTGGCGACCCCCAGGGGGAGAGCCTTCTCTGTGGCAGCTCCTGCCCTCTG